>NC_135785.1:24005000-24017500 GCF_051106095.1 Pogona vitticeps
ACTGCCAAAGTCAGAAACGTGAACTGTTACAATAACTAGGAGCTTGGAAATTTACTACTGGTCTATTATACAAAGTCCTCATTGCCTCTGGTTAAAATGGTAATGAATGTCAGCACAACTCAATTTACTTATACTAACAGAAAAATGTACCATAAATACTGTGTTTAATCATATGCAAAGTGCTCTCATCTTGCACAGCTCCAATCTGTTGATCCTAGGAAGCTGTAGAGCAATATGGGGGCCTTAAATGCAAGCAAGCTTTTGCCCTTTTTTATTTTAAATGTGATGGGTTCGGTTCTGAAGAATTATGTTTATAAAAATGTGAAGTGTCTAAATATAGACATTTCACCATTTGACATTATATAGCAATAATTCTCCATGCACAATTCATCTGTTGTAACGACAGATGGGTACAAACTGGAAAACTGGTAGTTCATGATGGCTTGTGGTTTGTGGCTAGCCATAAACCACCACGAACCCCCAGAAAAACAAAATGGTTCATGGTTTGCTTTTCTGGGTCATGCCGGGGGGAGGGGTCCCTCCCTGCTCCTGCTGCCTCTGCTGCCATGGGCACATGCTCAGAGGCAGTAACACACTTCTGGCTGGGAAGCCAGGTGCTACCTCCAAGGATCGCACTCGTGGCAGCAGAGGAGGTGGCAGAGGTGACAGGAGCAGTGGGAAAAGGGGTGCATGGGCATTTAGTTGTGACCCAAATTGCAACAGTTTCCTCTTTGTAAGGTTCCTAGGCTTTAGCTAAAAGCTAACAGTCCATTGAAAGCATGAAGCATCTATCCAGTCGCTGGAAGATTGATAGGAGATCAAGGGAAGATCAGGGTTGGATGATCCTACATTAAGTACATTGCAAAGAAACTTCAGCTCATGCAGCTCTATAGAGCTGCCACTCAAGAGATCCCCCAGTACAAGGAGGAGGTCGATTTTTCTTCTCCTGAAGGGATCATTTAATTTTCCCAACTGCTCTGATAATGAATGCACTCTTGGGCAGCGAAGCATCACTTTTAGCTTTGCTGGACAAACATAGGGTTCTGTTTGCTAAGTCAATATAAGAAACAGGATAATAATAATAACTGTGTGTCACTAAATAGATTCTGACTTATGGAGATTTTTTTAAGGGTTTTATAGGTAGAGAGTACTCAGGATACAGTGGCCAAAATCCAGTTGCAAATCCCTTCCCCTGCAGTGGACTATCCGTTGCATGATTGAGAGTGTGATTTGTTGTACTCACAGTTGTCCAAACATTGTGGAACTGGACATTCAAAGGACCCCTGTCAGAGGAAAGTTGCTTGCACAACTGCTCTTGCACCCAGCATTGTTACAACTGGATTCTGACCAGTATGCATTTCGAAAACACTCTTCTCAGTAGCAACGGGCACATCATGTGTCACTATGTGTAATAAAGGCTCAGGGAATACAATAGTGTGCATGATCTTGGCCTTGGTCTCCAGTGACATATTTTTACATTTGATTATCTTTTCTAATTTCTTCATTGCTGCCTTATGAGTCTCAGTCTCCTGATCTCTTGACTGCAATCTCCATCAGACAAGATGGACTGACAGTGTACAAACAGTACATTACTAGGCACTTAAAGGATGCTCTGCCAGAGGGAAGACACTGGCAGGGTGTCCATATACATAAGAACCAAGCCATGTAATGTGAGCCAAATTTTCCTTTGACCAAGAAGCATCCATATCACATTGTCTGATGAAAGGAACTTGTGAAGGTGTGCAGTAGCTGCACACTGATGGATGGAGCATTTTTGTGGGCTCCTCCCCCACGTCCAACACAATGCTGCACAGACATGGAAAAGAGAACAGATCATGGGTCTCTGACTAAGGTGCCAACATGCATAGTAAACATGTTTGAGATGTTTACAATTTTACCACCTGGAATTTAGCCCAGAAGGCATTCTACTGGAAACATTTTTAAGCTTGATAAAAGAGGATGCCTGACAAAGCAACAGCTGCTGTATCTACTTGACCTCAATTGCTGAGAGCACAAAAAGATGTCTGTTCACACATTAAAACAGTTAAATGAGAAATTAAACTCAGTGCCCATGGTTTCCTGGGATTTATTTCCCCAGTGTCGAACATAGTGCAGGATTGTTATGGGTATCAAGCTAATACAGAGTTCTGTATTTCACTGCATTACAAATATATGACAAATTCCATACAATTGCCTTACAAAGATTTATTGTGGTAAATCTAGTTCTTTATCCTTTTTAAGAGACAATTAAAAAAATGTTTTATTACACCAGCCAGTGGAGCAGTATTAAGCGGTCTCTATTTGCATCTGGTTAGAATTGAGAGTTTTTGTTTTTTGGAAGGTTTACTGATATTGCTTTAATGTTTCCTTGCTTTAGCTGTTTATTCTAATTCTAAAAGTCATGAAGATACAAAGCAGCATTCCACTGACTCAAAGGTTCACCTATCCCAGCATTATCTCTCTGACAGTAGATGCTGCTGTGACCAGCTGCTGCTGTTCCAGCAGAAATTATCCCTGGCCCTTCTAACTAGGCAATTTTAACTGAGGATGCCAAGGTTTGATCTACAGGTGTGCTATCCCTGAGTCATCTTCTTGTGCATAGACTTATTGACAGGGAAAAGGAAGAGTCAGACACGAATCACTTCATTGTGATATGGCTGGAGCAGTGAAAAAGGTGAAACTATAGGTTCCACTCCATTGTTTCTGCTGAGTGACCAGCTCTGTTTGGTTCTCCAGAAATTGGTTTCTTTGGTCACTTGAAAAAAACTTTATGGCCAGTATCCTCTTGCCTAAACACAGAGCAGAAAGGCAATCTTATAAATATCCTTCCTTCTACTCTTGCAGGCATCCTGTTGCATGATCAGTTCAAGAAGAGGCATGTGCTGTGGAGCCAGCCAATAGGATATTAGCCTTTAAGGTGTATTGGTTTGTTTTCTTCTTCCCTCCCCTTCCTCTTTTCATTTTGTATATTTTTCAGATTCTAAACTTGTTTCTAAATTACAGGTTAATAAACCTCTGGTTGGGCATGGCCTTGAGCATGCAAGAGCTGAGCAGTGTGGCTAAGATCAGGACATTTTGGAGAGTGCTCATTCACAGAGTCCGCCATGCGTTGGAGGTGGCTTGACAGCACGCCACCGCCACCACCACAACCACCACCACAACAGATGAGAAATCAGATATTGTGTTTTCTTGATCTTGTGTAAGCTTCTATGGGAGCCTTTACAGTTAAAGCATTCAGTAAGAATACTTAAAGTAATTAAAAATAGTCTCACACTGTTAAATGCTTTGCTACAGTTCTGCAAAGTATCATGGTACATAAGAAATTCTCCACTCGGAATTTGGATACAACCAAGGCTTGGCTTCTATCTGAATGAAAACTAACAGGGGGCATTTCATTAAGTAAAAAATGTTCTGACTTCCATACAACAGATTAGAGATGGACTATTCATATTTGTATCCCTGATTATACAAATACAAAGAGCAGCATCACAGATGCCACAGAGGCCCATTTCCTCCCTTCAGAACCAACTGGTCCAATCAGTGTTCAGCATGTGGCACTTGGTTCCATCGTTGTCGTTGTCGTGCCAATTTTGGAAGGAGCCTGGCTGGCTCTTACCCATCTCTCCATGCAGCCTATCACTACAGCATGGAGGCAGGACAGAGAGTTTCCCCATTCTCCTGAAAAGTGGTCAACTGCATGGGGAGGTGGGGAAGAGCCGGCCAGATTCCTTCCGCAGTTGGTGCAACAACAATACAAAAACAAGCACCACACACTGAACGCTGAATGGACTGGCCAGTTCTGTGATGCTGCTATTTGTATTCATATCACCAGGGATATGAATATGAATAGCCCATCTCTACAACAGATTTTTAAAACTACTGGACAGCCTATTCGAAATGTTCCAATTTTCTGTTGGTCTAAGGCCATAAGATTTCAGCAGTGTACAATGGGATGCTCTTTCAAGGATAGAAGACAGTCTCTTGGACCTGTAATGCAATGAGAACTTTCAGATCCCAGTTGTACTGGATTCTCATTATTCAGCAAACAAAAAAATAACTATGCTGGGGGAAATGAATGATTTCTCTAATCCAGTGGTGTCGAACTGTGGCCCTCCAGATGTTCTTGGCCTTCAACTCCCAGACATCCTGGCCAGCAGAGGTGGTGGCAAAGGCTTCTGGGAGTTGACGTCCAAGAACATCTGGAGGGCCACAGTTCGACACCACTGCTCTAATCTATCCCCTGTATAATTATAATGCCTGCAACAGAAGAGTCCGCCATTCATTATTTACTTACAAAACAGTGTGGGTGGAGGTCCATGGTGGGAAAATCACTGAATCCAAAGCTCTACCAGGTTTTCTTTACAAAGTTGGCAGGTGGAGGAAGAGGCGCGCGCACACCATTTTGAGGGCAAGAGCAAAACAGCAATTGTAGTCATTAGATAAAGTAGATATTAAAACAAACGTATGATCCTCTCTTTCCCTCTCATGAAAGGATTTCCTCAGATATACTTTCTTGGCAATCATATGTTTATCTATTAATGCTCAAACATAGAATAAAGCACACAAAATGCAAGATATGAAGGGGAGGAAAATCATGTGCTACGACTAATAGGTATCTTTCACTATCTAAAGCAGCACCTCTGTTTTTTTAAAAAAAACAAGACATACAGGCCAGCCATCTAGTGATTTACCCATGCTTTAAGTTAAATTGTGTTAACTCTCCATGGGGAATTGCCACTTCCTCATATGGCACTGGTTGCATTACTAGGTGCAACGCATCTGGACATGCACATTGTAAGGTCACTACAGCCTTGTTAGTTAGTGACAGTTAGCCACTTGGTGCATTACACAGTTTAACTTACACACAGAGACAATAAAATCTAGTCTACTGGATTACCTTGGAATAGTTTCCAAAGGGTTTTGTTTCTAAGATACAAGCAACATGAAAAACATTTTATGAAGACTGGTTTTAGGAAAATGAATTTTTAGTTCTACTTCTTTCAATAAAATTTGTCTCCTGATTACTACCAGTAAAATCAGATTTGAAAAGAGACTGATTTAGGTGGAACAAAAAAGCTAAACCTTCAATTTGAGCATTTGTTTTTTTTTATTAAAAGAAAGTGTGTAAAGGGGAATGGTAGTGTCATAGTGTCTGCAGTTTACACATAGCAGGTCTAAGAAAGAGCACAACAAATTTCTCCTCTATGCCACTGGAATGAGATTTTATTTTTACAGCTGTGAACTGAACATTATTCATTCGAAGGACAAGCCCTGAAAGTTCAAATAAGTAGGAAAAGTGGAAGCCCTCTCTGATATATCAAGACAGACAAGTGAATGGCTAGCAAGATTTATAGTCCTTCTGTATTCTAGCAGTCTGGCATTGCAGCAAACTACTATGGATTTACAATTGCTTCTTTAGCAGCAAGAAGCAAGCGGAGACTCACGACAATGTGTTGAGCTTACATCTCTTCTTCCAGCCATTCATAGTTGTAGTTTTTACTGTGTTAGCCTGTGCTAGCATATCAGGCCAAAAGAAAAGGAAAAGAAAAGAGATAAAGAAGACAAAAAATGTTGCGATATCTTGAAGAGTAGCTACTATATTCAAATATGAGATTTCATGGATCAAGTCCACTTCCTCAGACATAAGAGTGACACGACATGGCAAATATTTGTGTGTTTATACAGGGCCAAAATAGAAAGACTGTTTGTTACCTGGGCACAAGGTAATCAGAAATTCTTAACTCATTACTATGTTGTTCTTGCTTATGTTATTTATAGTTAGCTAGCTGTGTGCAGTCAAATCAGAACCAACTTATAACGAGCCTAATAGAGCTTTCAAGATAAGTGAGATATTTAGGGAGTAGCTTTACCAGTTCCACTCTCCCAGGGAATTTCCATGGGGAAGCGGAATTCGAACCCTGGTCTCCCCGGACCTAGTCTGTCACTCTGTCCACTATGCCGCACTGCATTGGCATGTTATGTATAGTCCAGGGTTAACTGTCCACCAACCATTTGTTTACAGAACAAAGTTTCCTAAGAAAGGAACTAAATATCGAATAGGGGCCTTAAAAGTCGTCACCAAATGTGAAATATTTCACAGTCAACAACTTGTGCACAGAAAAAAAGTCTCTTTCTTTTGGCCAAGTATAAATGTATAAATATTTGTTTGTGTCTGAGGAAGTGGACTTGATCCACAAAAGCTCACATTGAAGTATAGCAGTTAGTCTTCAAGGTGCCACAGTGTTTTCGTCTTCTTTATTTTTATTTTCTTTTTTCTTTTTCTTTTTTGGCCTGATCTCCTACCCATAGCTATCTCAAAGCATGAAATGCAAATCTTTTGACAAAGAAACAAAGAAACAATTAACTACAGTTTGGTAGTTCTATGTATTACTTGTCCTGGAATAGTAGAGTGGTCTTAACCGACCAGATAGGCGGGATATAAATAAAATAAAATAAAATAAAATAAAATAAAATAAAATAAAATAAAATAAAATAAAATAAATAAATAAATAAATAAATAAATAAATAAATAAATAAATAAATAAATAAATAAATAAATAAATAAATAAATAAATAAATAAATAAATAAATAAATGAGCCCTGATAGGTGGCACATAAAGTATTCAAACAGATAATTTAAAAACAAAACACTTGTTTTGAATGTTTTATTTCTCTTCTTCTTCATTGATATAGAAATATACATTGGGTTTTCCAGTTTAATAGGAAGTGAAAATTCTACTTGCTAGACTGTTTGATAACTATATAGTACATACCTTCTGTATTTAGTTCATATATATAACACTTTCTCTCAGAATTGAGTAACGCTAACATTGGTTCCATTTTCTTAGCCAGCCAGATGTCATAATAGAGCAGCTCAGTCTTTTAAAGTTGGTAGCAGGCTTCATAGCTGTCCAAATAACTGTGCCTTTTTTCTCCTACATGCCGATCAAATTGACGAGGTCACAATGTAGTGCCACAACATAAACGTTCAAATATCAAATGCATAAACAGAAAATCCATGCACAGCCCTGCCTAGTCACTGAATATGTCATGGATTTATCTCTCAAGAATGGTAAATTTGCCATTCCCGTTTATACTCCATTCAAAGATTAAGAAGGTAAGAAGACTGACTTAAATCCCCATTCCACATTAACGCAATTAGATGGTTTTCATGTTCTTGTCTGTAGCTCAAGATAATACATGCAAACCACACTCATGCTCTCATATGTACTGAAATATTCCTAATGGATAAACAATATAATAGATATAATATTAATCATTCTCATCATCATCATCTTAGAGCTATAGAGCTGGAAGGGACCCTTTGGATCATCAAGTCCAGCCCCTGTCAAGGAGGCACAGTCGGGAATTAAACTGCCAAACTCTGGCTCTGCAGTTGGAGACCTAAACTTCCTCATTTAAAATGGCTCCCACAATAAGCATATAAGGAAAGATTTTCATTACCTGAATGTGATAGCCAAGTTGGCTTTTTGGATCCCTCTGCAGAATCTGCTCCACAAAATGGATGCTAATGCAGAAAAGACCCTGCTACTTGTTCCCATTGGTCTAGCTGATAAATTGTAACAGGTTTTTACGAGGGCGAACACTAGAACAGTGGCCTCAGACTGCCCTCTATGGTTGCTTGCTTGGATTCCTATAGAAAATGTTTTTCTGTGGCCTTTTAAATAGCCTCCATTCTACAAGGTGGCCAGATGCAATACTTAAAATGAGTACCATCTTCGATATTGTCCAGTTCATGTCCAATCTAAAGATATGCAAACTGTGAAAATCCCTGTCTTTTTCTGTTCATTTTCTTAGACATTGTGTAAGTGTCCGGGCTACACATTTGTGAGGCATTTTGTAGATAAATTCTCTTGTACCTTTTCAGGCATGTATGTTATATGGAGTTTAGGCCTTGTGTTCATCACTGCTGCTGTGTTTGTTTGAAAGAACCTCAGCTGAGGAAACCTGAGGATATTGACAGTGTCTTTGGAAGGGTGATCACAATCACAAGTACTGTATTCCTAATGTTTTGCCCATCCAGGCTAGTGAGGACACATTAACAAAGTTTGTTATGGCTGTGGCAAATTCCTCCCTTTAGGGCAGGATAGTACCTGCTGCTTGGAAAATACAACTGTAAGATAACTTTAAGTCCAAAAAGTCTGGATGAAGTGTGGGCAATAGGTGGATCATGGCCTGCTTGAAGGCTCCAGAGGCTAAAATTTGGCCTTCTTAGTATTCTTGGGCCTTCTTGAATCCCACACCCCGTCAACGTTCCCTCTAAGCTATGTGGGTATGCCGGAGCATGCCGCTTCATCAGGTGTGTGCGGCCGAGCAAGTGTATCCATACATTTGCTTCCATCTGTGACTGGAACTCCATACACAGGGGGCGGAGACTCCACACAGAGCTCTGGGGAATTAGAGGGAAAGTTGCACCCCACACTTAATTATTTAAGAATGAATGGAAATACAGCCTTGAAGGTTGCACTCATGGACATTTACTAGGGAAGAAACACTATGGATTTCAATGTGCCATTTCCCTCAGGAAACTTGTGCAGAACTGCAGTGAATTTCCCTCAGAATTGACATGTTTAGGGCGCATAACACTACTCCTAAGATCATCTACATCATCTAGGATGTTCATTTCATGGTGGGGTCTTCAATAACACTGGCACCATCCTTATTCACAGGATCTTGAAGTTGTACATATAATGTAAGAAATTTTCTTTAGGAAAAACATGCTCGAAACTTGGACGAGAGAGAGGATAAAACAGTGGTGATGCTGCTTCAGACTCTCTTGGCAGAATCCATTGTAGCTCCTTAAAGTCTCATTCATAATCCACCGGCAATGACATGTATATATCTGGTATTTGGATGGCCTCTTGGAGATGCTTGGTTCAAACTATGCAGACTATATTTCATTGCTTTTTCCCTGAGAGAGATAACCCAGTGATTCAGCCTGCTGAATCCCACTGAGAACAACTCAATCACAACCATTTGATTCAAGTACTCACCCCGCAGTTTCACAGGCAGTAAATTCTCAGATGCCTATGCACTGGAGAAAATGGCAAGACTGCTGTAGTGCTGTGTAGAAAAAGAAAAGTGTGCATTGTGCTTTCTGGCCCTGTGGCCTTAAAGCCCCTAATGTTGCATTATGGTAATACCGAGGATCATAGTCTTCACGAGACAGATGGCTTTTGTTGGGTGTTCTGTTGCATCGGAAATAGAGTTATTAATACCTACCTTGCAAAGAGGGGACCTACACAAATTATTTATATATATTTTTAAAAGAGCAATCCCTAATTTCCATGACTATTTGAGGAAAGAAGGAGATAGCCTCTGGAAATGAGCATGGTCAGACCCCTGCCTGTAATGAATTGATGATGTGCAACCAAAACTGAATGTTGGATTTTGATGGTGATACACCTTAATTTGTAGGTCTGCTTGCTATGACTTCACAGAGGAAATGTTGTCGATGGAGGGAATGTATGTTAAATCACAGGGAACCCATGCGCTCCTAAATGTTTGGTTTTCCTCTCAGACTCCTCCTTCCGCTCACTTTGGTGTCAAGACAGGCAGGTTGCAATTAAGTGTCACTGCCAACAAGCCCATACGAGGAAAAGCTGTGGAAATCTCATATGGTCAAGTAAATATACAACACACAGTTATTACAATTGATTGTGAAGATCTAACCTCTTCCAAAGATGCGTTCTATAACATGGGAATAAAGCAATCTGGATAAAAAGCAATCTTTAGCTTTCTCCAGGGAATTACACAGCTTTTATCATTTCACTACAGTGAGTGTACTACAGATACTGGATGATATCCAACCATAGTTGGATATCATCGCCTTCGCGAACATAGTTTTTTTGCTCTTGGGAGCTACTTCCAGTCACTGAGGCTACAACATCCAGTTTTAGCGACACTACTGCAGCCCTCTTTGCCATATTTCAGATCATTCTGGAGAGTCCTGCAGCTGCCATGAACTGCTCAGTTCCAGCAGGTATGTGTCTGAGGTGTTTGTGGTGGAACAGAAAACAGATGGTGCATTTGCACTCATGTCCAGTTGGTGAACTCCACATTGGCAGCTGTTTGACCTCTGAGTGAACAGAATGTTGAGCTGAGTACCCCTTTGATCTGATCCAGCACAGCTCTCCTTAAGGAATTGTGGGTTTCAGTGCAGTATTAGAAGACTGATGAAAACTGGGTGCTACATTCTACAAGTTTCTGTTAATTGCAAAATCACCACTGGATTGACCTACCCACATCTTTATACTGGGTTCTTTGCAGAAATTTTCTTTAGCCATAACTTCCAAAGCCTTGAAAAGGTGAAAGATGTAAAAATGAAGGATATTGTCCATGACTTCTTCCTTTTTTAAAATGTGAAACCGTGAGGAAAAAATGCAGGTTGCATACCACTGTTTACCATCTTGCGAATTGAGATTAGGCATGTCCAGTCATTCAGGAATGTAGGCTAACAAACACTGAGGGAAGGGGAACAAACTTGGCCCTTTTTATCATCTTTCCATTCACCCTCCACATGTGGAGAGTGACTTCCCAAAGAGAAGTGTTTCCTCTATGTATGAAGTCTCTCTACACAATTCAGAATGCTAGTTTGCCAGCATTTTAGATCATGTCCTCTTCAGAAAGTTACTCTCCATATCAGAACAGTGAAAAATGTAGACGTGAGAGGTGCAGGTACTGTGTTCTACCTCCTCATGTGTTCTCTTACTGTACAATTTACAGAGACTGAATAGAGCTATTGAGACACAAGATGTGCTATTTATTTATTTATTTATTTATTTATTTATTTATTTATTTATTTATTTATTTATTATCCTGCCTATCTGGTCAATTATGACTACTCTAGGTGGTTTACAACCTAAAATACACAGATAAATACAAAAATAATTATTACGTAATAAACAAATTCGACAAGATGGAAGGCGAACAATAAGAGACGAGAGGAAAGGAAAACATCAGGGATTAACTGGAGGGAAGGCATGCTGAAACATCCATGTTTTTAGTTGATTTTTAAAGATACCCAGCGAGGGGGCTGCGTGAATCTCCGGAGGTAGGTTGTTCCAGAGGCGAGGAGCCACCGCCGAGAAGGCCCAGTTTCTTGTTTTTTCCTTCCAGGCCTCCCTCAGCATCAGGCTCCTCAGCCTCACCTCCTCACTCACATGAGTGACACGGGTAGAACTTGGTGGGAGTAGACGTTCCACAAAGTATCGAGGCCCTAAACCGTTTAGGGCTTTGTACGTAAGCATCAACACTTTGAAGTCAGTACAGAAACGAATGGGCAGCCAGTGCAGCGCAGCCAGAATAGGAGAAATATGATGGAATTTTCTTGCTCTAGTAAGGAGTTTGGCCGCCGCATTCTGCATCACTTGAAGTTTCTGTGTCAACTTCAAAGGTAGCCCCATGTAGAGGGCATTGCAGTGGTCTAATCTGGAGATTACAAGCGCATGAACCAAGGTAGTGAGTGCCCTCGTATCGAGATAGGGTCGCAGCCGGGCTATCCGCCAAAGATGGAAAAAGGCGGAACTGACCACCGACGCCACCTAAGTTTCCATGGTGAGTGCCAGGTCCAGATGGATCCCCAGGCTGCGGACCCTACTCTTTGTGGCAAGGGTGACCCCCAAAATGAGAGAGAGTCACCCAAGCCACGGACAGTGGGGGCACCCACCTTCAGAACCTCCATCTTGTCTGGGTTCAGCCTTAGCCCATTTTCCTGCATCCATTGCAGTACAGACCCCAGGCAACGCTGAAGGGACATGACGGCATCACCTACAGTTGGTGGAAAGGAGATGTAGAGCTGGGTGTCATCAGCGTACTGATGACACGATGCCCCACACCCCCTGATGACCCCACCCAGTGGCCTCATATAGATATTAAACAGCATTGGGGAGATATTCGACCGCTGTGTTGAGACTCCATGGGGCTGAGACACTCTCCCCAATCTGTACTCTCTGGGGATGGTCCCCCAAGAAGGAACGGGCCAGGCAAGCACCAGGCCACCAATTCCCAACTCGGAGAGCCTCCCCAGGAGGATACTGTGGTCGACTGTATCAAAGGCTGCCGAGAGGTCGAGAAGGACCAACACAGATATTTTACCCCTGTCAGCCTCCCTCAACAGGTCATTGTGCAGGGCGACCAATGCCGTTTCTGTACCATGGCATGGCCTGAAGCCTGACTGCAGACCCCACCTCACTTTCCAACTTCCAATGAAAACCTCCAGCTAAGACTGGAAATGAAATGTAATCATCATAAGAAGGGTGTGTGGGTTTGTTCTTGTTTGTTTGTTTTAAATGTTAGTATTACTAATTGCCATCAGGTTGCATAGAGACCCACAGTGGACCTGATGGAACAGGAAGGGGGGAGGGCGTTGGAGGGGGCAGCCATTGAGGTGGTGCTGGGTAGGGGAAGGAATGGCGGTGGGGGTAGAACATGCCCGTGTAGGAGAAGAGAGGTTAGATATCTTACATCTATCCCCTCTT
>NC_135785.1:24347500-24432500 GCF_051106095.1 Pogona vitticeps
AACATCACACTACGGAACACAAAAAGGCATTGGAACGCATTAAACAGCGTTTAATGCGTTCTAATGCCATAGAATACTCACCGTTGTGCAATGTTTCCCAGGGGCCGGCAGCCATTTTCGCGACCTCCCCTCGCACAACGAGGGCGCCAAAATGGCTGCCATCAGCTGTCCGGCGGGTCCAAAATGGCCACCGGAACAGCCGAAAGGGGCTGGGGCGCAGCGTTTTCGCGCCCTTGGTAAGCAAGGGGAGCGTGCGCAAACGCTGCTGGAAGCCCTGAAATGGTTGCGCGCAGCCATTTCGGGGCTTCCGCAGCATTTTCGCGCGCTCCCTTTGCTTACCAAGGGCGCGAAAACGCTGCGCCCCAGCCCCTTTTGGCTGTTCTGGCGGCCATTTTGGACCCACGGGACAGCTGATCGGCGGGTCGCAAAGCGAAGGTCGGTAAGCGAGCAGCTTACCGACCTTCGCTCTGTGAATTACCACCTATACGGCCACCGTTTTGCGATCGCATTTGCGATCACAAAAACGGCCTCGTAGATCAAATTCATTGCTCTACGAGGCGCCCGTTGTGCGAGGCACCACTGTAATTATGCAAGAGAAAATCTATCCCAAAGCACTGTACTTTGGTAACAGTATACATATAGATTTTAGCTAGTAGCCAATCATTATTTTTAGTCACCTCTATCTTCCCAAAATCCTTTCTTACATGCCAAGAACTCGTGCTGGAGAAGGATGCTAGTCATTGTGCTAGATTTAGCAATTCTTAGAACCTCTTAGTCTACCCTTCATAGATTATAGCAAAGTTTTTTATTCTGTAGATAATGAGAAACCATTGGTTGTTCTGAAAGAAACGGGTGTGCCTCAGCACTTGATTGTCCTGATGCATAACTTGTACTGTGGACAGAATAAGGAGAGATAGAATGGTTTCCTATAGGCATAGGTGTCAGATAAGGGTGCATTTTATCTCTTCAGTGGGTCCTAGAGCAAATCTCTGGATGTAAAAATGATTAAACTGTGTCTGTTCTACTCAAGGTACATAATGACAAGGCAGGGTTTTCTGGAAAAGATAATAATACTGGGAAAGGTTGAAGGCAGCAGGAAACAAAGACCAAATACAAGATGGACTAACTCCCTAAAGGACGCCACAGACATGGGTTTATAGGAGCTGAGCAGGACAGTTCAGTGCAGGACATTTTCATCTCCTCAAAGCCCGGCCCAATGTCTCTGCACACGTGCCAGCCTATCTGCTGGGTGGCAGGTGCATGTGCAGAAGCAGCAGGGAAGGGAGGCCAAGCCTGCTGCCTCTAAGAATGGTGGTGGTAGTGGAGTAGGAGGCAGGGTTGGCAGGATCAGGTAGGAAGGTGAGAGGGACAGTGGGAAGGGGGCAGGTGGGCATCCCCTTTTGCCAAACAAAACAAAGCATTGGGGGGGAGGGAGTTTAGTGCTGCATTTCAGCAAAAGATTATCAATGAATCGTTTGACAAAAAGAAAAAAGAATCAGTCCAATTCATCCGTTTTTTTTTTTGTTTTGTCTTTTCTAATTCCTTCATTGCTGCCCTTTCAAATCCAGTCTTCTGATTTCTTGGCCACAGTCTACATTTGGACTGATCCTTGAACCAAGGGACACAAAACTTTTCACTATTTCAATTTCTTCATTGTCAATATTAAAGATATGTAGCTTTTCTATAGTCATGATTTTCATCTTCTTAATGTTCAACTGCAGTCCTGCTTTTGCACTTTCTTTGCTTACTTTCATCAGAAGTCATTTCAAGTCACTGCTGCTTTCTGCCACTAAGATGGTGTCATCTGTATATCTTAAATTACTGATACAGTGGTGCCTCGCATAACGAGCGGACCGTTTAACGATGAATCCGCATACCGATGCGGATTTTGCGATCGCTAATGCGATCACATACCGATGTTTCTTTGCATAGCAAGGGGAAACAGCTGTTCGGCAGTGGCCGGAACACCCAAAATGGCTGCCGGAACTACCCAAAATGGCCGCCGGAACACCCAAAATGGCCGCCGGAACCACCCAAAATGGCTGCCGGAACACCCACAACAGCTGCTGGAACACCCAAAATGGCCGCCAGAACATGGGGAAACATCGCAGAACGGGGAGTTTTGGGCCCATTTGGAACGCATTACCGATTTAAAAAATGTTTTTTTTTTATCCGTATAGCGATGTTTCCCCATAGCGAAGGTTAATCCGGAACAGATTAACCTTGCTATGCGGGGCACTACTGTATTTCTTCCACCAATTTTCTCTTCTCCTTAATCTGAACCTAGTCTGGCTTTCCATATGATATGGTCTGCATACAGACTGAACATATGAAAGTATAAAAAGCCCTCTTCTCTGACACCTTTGTCAGTAGGAAACCCTTCTGTAGGAAACCCTACAGATGACACCAGAATATGTCTCTCCATATTCTGTCCTAATGGTACTTTCTTGCCCACAATACAAATTAGGCATCAGGAAAACCAAGTGCTGAGGCACACCCATGTTATCTCAGAACAACCCATAGTTTCACATGATCCACACAGTCAAAGGCTTTGCTGTTGTTTAGAAAGCTCAGAAAATTTCAGCTATTGCAGATGGATGGGATTATATGATTTTACAAGCTGCTGTACAAGTGGCTATGTAATTTACTGGATGATAATTTGCAAAACTATCTGTGCAAGAGAAGTTGGGTTACCATCTTTGCACAAAAAATAAAAATGCACAAGTGCTAGCTTATTTTTGAGATGTAAAAAGATGAAATCAACGAAGAATCCCCAGAAAATGAATCCATTAGGAAATATGTTTCAAATAATAATAACTGCAGAGACTACAGACTGATGATTCAAATAATAAAACTGACACTGCAGCATAGAAATCTAATAGGTTTTAATATTAGAGTAAACCAAAATGCAATATGCAAAGACATAAGCATTTTTCCATTTCCTTATTTGCTCCATTACACCGTAAGCTAATCATAAGGAAAAAATAACAGAAACAAAATGTTAAAACTAGTATTTTAGTTGTTACTTTGTTAATTATCTTTCAAAGTAAGCTATGGCTAGATGATTTGTTATTTGTTTTTAGTACATTTTTGGTAAAAGACTTTTTCTTTTTGGCTTGCCTCTAAACAATCATGAACAGACTTCACCTCACATCATGGAGGGTCCTGTTGCTCAACTTTTACAACATACATTTCTAGAAAGCTGCACTTTGTCAATTCTGGACACTGAAGATTGGGAACAGGACATATGGGGCGAAATGTTCTGTATGAGCAAGAGTGAGTTACACTTGCACCAAAGGAGCTCTGAAGAAATATTTGTGTTTCAAGGCTTCCTTGTTCTAGAACACTGATGGCGAACCTGTGGCACACGTGCCACAGCTGGCACACAGAGCCCTCTCTGTGGGCACAGGAGCCATAAGTCACTATAGAGAAATACTTACCTGTCCTCCGATCCCGGATTTTGACACTCCCCGCTGCTGCTGGAGTGGTCCAGCGGAGGGGTGCAATGGCAACCATTACTGGTCTAGCCCAATGGGGATTGGAGGATCGGTAAGTATTTCTTTGTTAATAGAAAATAGAAAATAAAACCCACAAGCATTTAACTCTTGCAGTGCAGGAGCAGTTGTTTTTCCTAAGCTAAAACCTCAGCATTTGGGTTTTAATTGCAGTGTTGGCAATCTGAAATAAATAAGTTGATTTTGTGTTACAGTTTGGGCACTCAAAAAGGTTCACCATCACTGTTCTAGGATGTAACCCTCAAGACTTTTGCATTGACATTTGACAACAAACCAGATACTCACATGAACAACACAGTATATTTTACACCTAGTTCAAGTACTAAGTGATAGATACTTGAATGACAACCACTGTAATATTTTATTTAACTTTATTTTATTGATATCTCACCTTTCTCTTTGAACTGGGATGCAAATGAAGTTACAAAGCACAAATACAGATAGAAACCTACAAATTGTAATGTATGTAAAATAAATAAAAAATAGAGCCATATAGTCTGTCAAACTTTTATTACAACACATTGGTTCAGATTACTGCTGAGCCAGGATTGCTGCTGAGTGATTACAGCCTTCACATTCTGTCTAAGTATATTTACAGGCTTGTTATAAGAAAAAGAAGTAACCCCATGTGAACTATTCACAAATTCCTTAAAAGCATGCTAATTTACATAGGATTGCATCACCTGCAGCCCATGGTTTAAAGCAAGGAGGTTATCTCATTCTGCCACTGCAGGATGAGTTCCTCTTGCTGGTCAGATCAAGGGCCAACTGTGAACTGCATCCAAACAATTATTCATGTCTAAAAAGCTCCTCCTGCAGGTCAGGGTACTGTCAGGAAAGACTCGGATGCAGGATAGGCTAGAATTAAAGGTGCAAATTGGGAGAAACTGAGGACATGCAGCACAACTGAAAATCTTAAAAGCACGTATTTTGAAAAGTAGACTTTCTTCCGTACAGTCTGGCATAACCAAAGTATTTTGACATCTTAAGTACTAATACAGTGAATGTTCTAGAATGTTTCAAAGGGAAGACCATGCCTTTCTATGGACAAATCAAGGCCTAAAGGGTACCTTTTATCACGTTGTATCATTAATTTTACTTTTGTTGTTTAGTCGTTTAGTCGTGTCCGACTCTTCGTGACCCCATGGACCAGAGCACGCCAGGCCCTCCTGTCTTTTACTTTTACCTACGGCATCCATTTGAAAATATGAGTATAATCCTCACAATATAATATTTTATCTTGGATATTATTCCCGCCAAAAGGCACAAAGTAAAGCTTTGTGCAGGAGGGGGGAAAATACCTCCTCTGAGTCTAGGCATTTTGGAGAACTTTTCAGCTGATAAACTATTTGACTTAAATAATTTCTGTGACAATTTCTAAGGTAAGCAACATGGCTACATATTATTTACAACAATTTACAATTAGGAATTCAGTCAATTCTGTGTATTTTTGTACTCAGGTTTGTTCCATTAGATTTTTTAAAGCAAGAATTTAGTTCTATTTTGTAAACTAAAGAATTCTATTTCAAAAATGCACACTTGTGCTAATTTGTTTTGAACTTCACACTTACAAAAAAGAATAGACAACAATGGAATGCTGAAATAACGACAACTACTAATTCTAGAAACTGATGATAAGAAACTATCAAACATCTGATTCTATTTTAATGGTTTTGTTTTAGATTCACAAAAAGTTCACTCACAAAAATTAGACAATCACTAGATGGCGCAACTAGAATAATTTATATCAGTGTTTAACCATGCTGTGTCTGTCTACTGGAATGAAACAAATAAGATGACAGATAAAGCACTCATTATCAGGTTTGTGTCTAATCCTGAAGTACTAAGTTGAACTAAAACCTTTAGATCTACTTGTCCCATGAATGATTTTAGTAAGGTAAATGCATGTTGGAATAAAATAATGCTACAGCAAAATAATACTTAATAGTAATGTTTCTTTTAACTGGCACTGGAAGATATGTTGCTTGCAAGAAAGCAGGTGTGATTCATTTTATTTATATTTCTTTAAAATAAAACATTCAAATGAAAATATTTTTAATCCTGTTGCTGAAAACGTTTTTAAAAACTTGTTTTTACTAAGCTATATTCATGTTTTAAATCAATGTTATTGTTATTGCCATACAATAACTCTATTTATCCCTATTTATATACTGGTAATACATACAACTCCTATCCAAAAATTCAATTTAACAAGTTTGTGATACACGTCTTAACAATACTGATGAAAAATTGAATAATAGGGCATATTATACAATGGAGGACAATGGATGAAAAGAAATTTATCCCACCCCAAGATTTTGATTTGTTTAAATTTTAAATGTATACTGACACATGGATATGTTACACGTACTCTATTTGTAAATGATCTAGGACTACACTACAATTTCTTTTCATTAGTGTGAGATTAATAAGGGCACCCTAAACTTCTATATATAACATATCTTATTTACCTTATATTGTTCACATGAAAGTGATCATTCAGGTAAAAATAATTAGATTAACTCTTGAATTAATTTTTTTTCGCAAGAGCAGAGAGAGCATCAGTCCACTAAGCCCAACTACTGTTCAAGAACAGAAGAGCTAACAGACTAGAGCATTGAAGGGATAAAATGAGAGAAGAGGCTATGAATAAGAGGATTAGGCAATGTATTTCACTGATAACATAAAAAATATAATAACCAAGCATTTCTCTTATGTTATCAGGAAGGTATTTTTTTAGTCAAAGAAGCTATTTATCTAGACATTTATAAAACAAGTAACTCTGTAAAATGCAAAAACAACAATATCTCATTAATTACAACACGTTTTTAAAACACATGCTATCTCTCAATAAAATTAATTAGATTTGCCAAGGTCTGTAGAAAACTTTTCTGATTAATATTCATGAAGGAACTACCAGGTTATTGTAATGTTGCACACATTCCAGAATCATATATTAGATATGTATGCTGTAGAGCTTGTCATTATTCTTCATCTACAAAGCAAATATTTTCAAAACCCTTAATAATATTATCAGCACAAATAAGGATATACTGTGTGTGTGTGGGTGGGTGTGGGTGTATACTGCTGGTCTTTGGGATGAAATATTCCAGAACTGAATACCTTGTGTGTGTGTGTGTATGATACTGTGCAATATTAAATGTTTCTATGTGTATGCCACCATTTATTTCGATCTGTTTGGAACTTCCTCAAAACCACTTCTAGAGGACTCAAACAAATTTACTATTTCTCACCACTCAAAGGCCTTAATCCTATACATTGCGGTTTACTTCTTTGTGGTTTTCTTCTTAATGCACATGTCTTGGATTACACTGTTTGTTATAAGATGTAAATTATAACAACTGTCCAAAAGTTGGAAATCACTGTCAATCACAAGGGAACTTTCGCAACTTTATATGTATCTGGTGAAGAACTGGAAAATAGATTGGCTGCCTTAATGGTTATTTTTAATACCAACTAGCAAAATCCATAATTCTGAACATTCACTAGATGAGCATGAGATTTCCCTGAACACTCAACACTATTTACATTTGAGGAATTGACTGTGACATGTACAAATTACAGATTTCTTTCATTATTAGTAACACACATATTTTTGTGCACACCCTTGCATATGCATGTGTGTGTGCATGTGTGTGTGCGTGCGAGCGCGCGCGCACACACACACAAGGTATTCAGTTCTGGAACATTTCACCCCAAAGACCAGCAGTAGGCTCAAACTTTTTTCTTTAAAAAGATGAACTTATCTGAGTAAGGCATTGTAATGGGGATTTTCATCATGCTCTATTGAAGAAAAAAGATAGCAAATGTTGATTGCAGTGAGTAACTTAAGAAAAAGGTGATATCTCAAAATATTAGTTTCTAAATGTAATTGCCTGATACACCTTAAAGGCCCCTTCCAACTCAATTATTCTACGATTCTATGATAATATAAACTTACAATTACAAAACTGGAGACTTAGAATTATACAATATGAAAAGCTGCTTTTACATTAAAATAATTTACTTTATGGTTAACACTTCTAGAGAAACTGCAGATTTTATCAGGAATTTTTACAGACTAAGCACAGATCTTTCAGAGAGGGAAAAGATAAACATAAAGTGTCAATGAATATAAGGAGGAAATCAGAATAAAAATGATATGTAAAGCTCCATAACAGTAATCAGGGAAGCCTCCCCACAGACTCGCCAAATCCTTGTTACTGCCTACTGTATTAAGACTGTGTTTCTCATCACTTAATGCTTATTTTCATCACTTTGCTTAAAATATTGATAATCAATTAGAGCTACGTCTGTTTTGCCACAGAATCTGTGTCACAGTCTATCAGACTGTCAGGGCCAATTCAATCCTCATTCAAAGTTAATTTTTTCTTCATAAATCTGCCTTTGGAGGAGTCATTAGGCGCAGAACATAGCCTGAGGTGCAATCACCTATTCTCTTTCATTAGTGGCAGGCAGAGAAGGTGAGGGAGATTATTAGAACTTTGGAATGATCACAAAGCAGCGTGCTGCCTGTCAGATCCCCCCAACATTTAATTCATCTAGCCAACTCACTAGCACTCTTGCCAACAGTTTTAAACGGACATTATTCATGAACATCTGTGACATGCTGAATATTCTGAGGTAGAAATGGTGAAAAAGCAATGCCCCGTTTGACTTTAAAATTAAGTCTATGGTCAAAACAATTAAGCATATAACTAACATGCTTTGTGATGTTATTTTTAGCCATCGAAAGTATTATACTTCAGAAAGATATCTAATAAAACATTTTTTTAAAAAAAGAACATAGGATTTATAAATCTGATGCTGAAAAATCAAAACCAAAGTATTATTTATAGGCAATGAAAACATTACTGCAATATTTTCTTTACTAAGGGTGACTAGTTTTCATCAAGTAGTGTTTACAGATTAAGGAATTTAGCTAGCTACACTAGTCATTTTGTTGATATGATTCTAAATTACTGCAAAATGAAATGACATATTTGATTTTAATGCAATGCTATATTAAGTTACAGTGCACTTTTCTCAGAATAGCAATCAGTTACAGAAGATAAGAACAGATCTCCTAAATCACATGAACTATATTATTTTTCTCTGTATATATAAATAAAGAGAAAACAACCATTACAAGTAGGTATTTTGTGAACATTACAACACTGTTCTGAAGACAAATCAGTACTCTTGAAGCACACTGCTAAGCAATATTCTTGTATAAGGTACAAGAATATTGTACTTATTTTTTAATTATGAGTAAATTTTTAAAATAGAATTCTGTAGTTATAATTCTGAACATCTGGATCCTTAAACTGGAAGTGCTGAAATGAATATGGAGAAATAAATTGCAGTTGTTTTAAAAGGCCAAAAACATGCAGACACGTGTTCCTCACACACAAACTCATCCAAAAATCATTTGGATAGGGATGCTGGAATTCAGATGTCTACATACTGACTTCTTCAACTCAAGATGAAATAACTGGTTGCCATGCAAGAAATTTACACGGCAATGAGATTTGTTGAGAGAGAGTTAGGCATGAAAATTTACAAAAATAAGAGATAAGATGTACAGTTATGTTTGTGTGAGATGGTATGTTAAAGAGGGCACAGAGTATAAGCGACTAGAAAAAGAATATATCCCATCAATGTATATGTGAAGCTTACTATAGCCTATTTTTAATGTATGATCACCCCTATACTGAATACTCCAACAACAGGAAAGATAAGTAGCTTTTACAATAATATCACTGAAAGAAGTGAGGTTGGAGCCAATTCATTACAAATCAATTTGTCACCTCAATTCGCACAAAAAAAATCAGCAACAGTTTCAAAATGAATTTTCAGATTTGTTATTGTAATGGTTTAAATGCCAACAACAATTTTAGAAATTGAGTCATTATCAATATATTCCATGTTATTTTAAAATGTTATTTGCAGATAGTACTGTAGCTATTTTAGAATTTTTTTAAAAAAACCTAACAATTTAACAGTTAATTTTATGGGTTTCTTACATTCCTTCAATGCTAAGCACTACTGTTTTCAAATTTCGGTGAGGGAAATGACATGAACTGATAGAAAAATAAGTCCTATTTTTGACATGTCCAATATATACAGGGTGCAGCACATACATTTACCAAATGAAACTTGCAGGGACCCGCTGAAACACATGTAATTAACAGCAAGCTGGTCAGATTTTTGGTGGAGCGAAAGTTGCTCTATACAACTTCAGCCCTTTTCCTCTGAATATGTTTTTAGATTACAGGGAATTGATTTGACTTGTACACAAATAGCTGTGTATAGTTTATTAAGGCTCCCCTCCCGTCTTCATCCCCCTAGGAGCAGCAAAAGATGAAGACTATAAGAAGATTGATGCCATTGACACTGTTAGCAGAAATATCAGCACAACTCCAAACAGTAATATTGCTGTGAGGACCATCAGTGTAAGTTGAAAGTCTCCAAGCTACGAGTGAGCACAAGAAATCAAATGGAGCCCACCCACCTTAAGATGTATTCAGAAAAAATGTCACTGAAACCTTTCACGGGAAGGTTTCAATTAAATAAACTAATAGAAGGTGACTGGAAAGCACTGCGAAGGAAGAATGGACATTAGGCTCAAAGTACAGGAAATAGAGGGGGAAATTTTCAATAAGAAAATTGAGCCAGAAGACAAAGAAGAATTCACAAAGAATAGGAGGGAGATTCTTTAAAGAGGATGGATGGGTGAACTGAGAACATGAAACTAAACAGGTATAACATGAAAATAAGTTGTAACAGGGATGAAGATAGCTGTGTATCCAGAGTTAAGGACAGGTGAGAAAATAAAACATGGAAGACAAATAATAGTTTTTCCCCCCAGTGGTAGACCACTACTGCAGCAAGAATATGGAACTGGGAACAGCTTTACCTGCACCACATCTTTCCAAATAATGAATGGAATGAAGAACACAAAGTACCCAAGACTCAAGCACCAGCTGAAAGGATTCTCCTACAGGAGATGCTTGGGCTTGCATGTAGTCTTTGACCTCCACTCATAATTCAGAGGGAAGTGAAGATAGCACAAAGCTAAATCACAAGGTGCATCATGAACTGGAAGCTACAGCCAAAGTTTATGACCACACCACCTGGCATAAAGTGGTCCTCAAACACAGAATATACTTGGGTCTTGTTTTGTTTACAGTCTTAAGTACAGCAGGGTCCTCATATTCACAGGATCAGTATCCATGGTTTCACTTATCCAGAGCCTGAAAATATTAAAAATATTAAGAAGAAAAAAACTAGAAGAAAACTATTTTCACGTGCTACTAGAGGGAGCCATAGACCATGCCAGAAATACATCTGAGTGAAGAATACATAGTATGGTCTCTGGTAATGCATGTGAAATAGATTTTTCTGTTTTTTTTTCTTTTCCTTTTACTATACTAAATATACTCTCTCTCTCTCTCTCTCTCTCTAGTACTCACTATTATCTCCAGTTTTCAGTATCCAAGGTGAGGCTTGGAAGCAATCCCCAGCGGATATGGGTGCCCTACTGCATTTATAATTTCTAGAAGAAAATACAAACTAGAAGTGTCCCCTTGTGTAGTATTTTATTTGGATCTCAACATTTCATTCTTTTTGCAGAGAAGTACTAGGTGTGATTGCATTTCACAGTTTCTCATTTAAGAAGTTTAAGGAACTGCGGCTGTTTTATTTTGTTTTTTGTATTACATTTAGGTATTTTCTTAATCCACTATAAAAACATATAATCTAATTTCTTGTCAACTATCAAGAAATATAATCCAGCTTTGTAAAGTTCAAATCTCCAAATTTAAAATCTGTCCTTACATAGCTTGCAGGGAGGAGGACTCAAGTCCAACTGTCCACTGAACTATGACATTCACCGGGTGACTTCAGGCCAGTCACTATTTTAGACTAAGCCATCTCACAGGACTTGTGTGAGGACTACATGTGAGATGAAAAGAAGTACACACACACACACAACACACACACACACACACAGTATATCACTTGACTTCCTTGGAGAAGAGGTAAAATACAATAAAAACTGTAATCAGCAGATTGAGAACAGGGATTATCCCAGAAGCTATTTGCAAATAAAAAATTCCAAAACACCATGGACTCTGGGTACTTTATTGTTTTGGGATTTGTACTTGAAATAAAGCATGTCATATTCTACAAATCTTGCATCTTTCAGAATATATGGTACAACAAACAGTAAGATTTGGAGGTCAGTTAAGGTTGATGATTTTTTTTTGTGAGTGTGGGGAATACTGTGATACAGAAGTAAGAAGGGATGATTATTGCTGCTGGAAAAGAGCTTGTTGCTTCTCCCACCCACCTCTTAATTTTCTTAATTCTGCTTCAGATAGACTGTAGTTTATCCTAAGTGTCTCAAGCAGTTGCAAGAAAATAATCACTACACTTGCACAATGGATATGATTGGCTTTAGTAAACCCATTAACTCTAACCTTCCTTGCTGTGACCTTAAACAATCAGTGCCTAAAGTCTTCAGTCACTCTCCTATGGTTAGGGGAGTAAAGTGATTATATGCCCATTATGGTTGAACTCTACTGATTTAATTTGCTAAATAAATTTGTCGTATTTGTTTTCTAACACGCTTACCTCCATAGTCTGTCTTTCTCATTGAAGCGGCAACAATTCAAAACCACCTATTTAGAAACTATTTATTAAAAATGACAGATGACGCTTCTCTTTTCATGTAACAACCAAATTTAGTATGACAGCTTGCCAGCAAACTTGAACCATCTTGTGCTCAAGCATGAACCTTTCTTTCATCTGCATTTAAAAATGTCAGGTACCTACAGAAATGAAATTCAAGGAGATGACAAAGGATTTTGACTACTTTAAAAAGCATATTCAAATAAAAGTAAAAAATTAGCATCCACAACCAAACTATAATGTAAACAACTTGGATACCGACATTTTAAAGACTAACAGGATAGCAATGTAAGCAACTAACAATTCTAGAATTAATAAATCCAGTGATGATATCCATTACTATCAGGATTTCTTTATTTGAAATATATATTTTGGAATATAGCCAGCATTTCGCCAGAGAGATGAAAGAATTTTCTGGTGTGTGAAGAAAAAGATCAAACACATGGGTGCTGGAGTTCTTGACTACCACTGCAGCTTCTTCCACAAACCAAGAATGTGAAATGAAGATTAACAAAATATCTCACTTATTTATCACTTTATTACTTCAATCTAGAAACAATTTTTGAACTTTACAATTCAAAGTCCTAATAGGTAGAGGGCCCAAAATAAAGGTGTATAATATTTCATGTGGTATGAAAGTAGTTTTACAATGTTGATGCCCATCAAGTCAGACCCAATACATATTTCTGAATTTGCTATATTATGAAAATAAATAAAGGGAGTACTATGTACATTCACAGTAGTTCATTTAGACCTGGAGTTCAGGTGAGCACTAGAGGCAGAGATTTGGTAGGGACAAAAACACAAAAGAAACATTAATTATATAATTAATAATAGTGATTATTTTCTGCAAAAAAATCATTGTCTATTAAGTTATGTTTAAACAGGAACTCAAGGAAATCGGAGATTAAATGATGGTGTAATTGACTTACTGTTATCTGCTGCCAAGTCAGAACCAACTTACAGTGGCCCTAATAGGGCTTTCAAGGTAAGAGAGATATTTAAGGAACAGCTTTATGAGTTCTATACCTGTGTGAGTTTCCATGGCTGAGTAGGGATTTGATGCCTCCTGCGTCCTAGTCTGCCACTCTATCCACTGCAACATACTAGATATCCAATTAACTTAACCAACCAATTTTGTCACCAGTACAAACTCTTAACTGGTGATACTCAGCTAAAGAGAACAATAAAGATCAAATGACTAAGACTAACATTTAAGGCTGAAAACAACAAATTACAAACTATTTACAAAAGGAATATAACATTCTAGCATTTGTACAAAATTCTCATACTAGATCAATAAAATAATTATTTTTAAATAATTCAGTAATTTCTTACACTTTAAAATTATCCTGTAGCAATAGTTCCCTTAGCAGTATACAAAAAGATTTAAAACATACAATAAAAGATAATATGCAGCAGCAACAAAAGTTCAATCAAAAGTAAAATTACTAGCAAAGGGTGAAACAGTGCAAAGATCTAAAAACAGTGAAACAATATCTAACATTCCTGGAAGGGTAGAAAACTCCCTTTATACTCTTAGGGAGAATGTTCTGCAGATGGAGTGCCATCGTTTAGAAGAGGTTGTCTTTAGCAGCTCCTTCCATCTCTATTTCATGGGGACACCTGAAGGAAGGCCTCAGGGTTCGAATAGGTAAATACAGGAAATATTTCCTAGGATAACTTGGCCCCAAGCTGTGGGTTTACTGATAAGGAGAAACACTTTAAACTAGATTTGAAAACAGACTTACAATTTATACAAATGGACAAGTACTAGCGTAACATGAGTGTACTGACTTCACCCTGTTTACAATCTAGCCATCCAATATTATACTAAATTACATTTCTATTTTCGAGGCAACCCTGCTTATAAGAGTAGTGTAATATTCCATGTGGAGACACTAGACATGAAACAAATTTTTGAACTGCAAATGTTCTCTGTTCATATTGTCAATTAGGTAAGGAGGTAAGACAGAGGAATCAATGTGTTCTTTCCAATCAATGATCAGAGACAACACTGATATTCCTTCCTGTCTCTCTTGTCCTTCACAAGGAGAAGAAAACCCTGCATTGTTTTCAGTCAGTGACTAAAGACAACACTAAAGATATTCACCATCCTACCCTCATTCCCATCAGGAAGGAAAGAATCAGAGGGGAAGGAAGCTGCATTTCTCTCTGTGCAAAAAAGTGCGTACAACTTTGGCTCTTAAAATGATATGGAGTTTGACAATAGGGCAGGTCTTAGAGGGGCTCTTGACACTATGTAAGCCAGCAACCAAAGGAGGTGAGAGATCTGGCTTCCAGAGCAAAAGACTTCCTCACTTATGCTCCAGAGAGAATGCAAATCAATCTTCACTATACTAAATAAGTAGAGAAACAAATCACTCGTAAATAGTATTTCCATCTTTTCTTATCTAAATGACAGTTTACTGGCCCTCAATCTGCCTATTACTTTGTGCAAATATTAATTCAGATTAGACATATCTCACCAGTTTTAGATCAGAAGGATAAAGAGAGCTTGAGATCATTTGCATATTAGCAATAACTCATCCACATGCCTGGAATAATCTTTCCCAGGTAGATCTTGAAAAACAAAGGGGATAAAACTGCAGCATAAGAAGGTTAAAGTAATTAATTGCCAGCAGCATCTTATGGAACTGACTATCCAAGTAGAAGTGAAAGCACTGCAACACAGAGCCTGGACATCTTAGTTCAGATACTTTGTTCAGAAAGATACCATGGCTGGTGGCATCAATAACAAGTGAAAGTTTCAAATGAACCAATAGGATCACTCCCTGAATTGCCCCTCCTCTGGTGAAACTCAATCCACAGAAAAACCAAGGCAGTGTCTATTCCAAAATCAGCCCTGAAGTCAGACCAAAATAGAATACCAGGAACCGATCAGCAACCTGCCTCGCTCACCTATAACTGTTTTTCATATTCTTGGTCTAAGTGTGGTTTCTTCACTTCTTCCTTCAAAAACACTGCGACTGATTCTTCCTCAAAGAAGAATTTACAATCTTTGCCCTTTTGCTGAGTGGCCAATAGAGAATAAATAAAACAACTTACTTAGCTGACTGTTTAGACCAGTGGTGGCGAACCTTTTTGGGCTCACGTGCCCAAACTGGAAACAACAACAACAAAACAACACTGGGCGGTGTGCCGCTGCCATAGTGGCAGTGGAACCGGAAGTGGTGGCGGTGGAACCAGAAACTGTGGTGGAACGGGGAATCCTGGCATGGAGGTGCCTCAAGACCCCACTCTGGATCCGCTGCCAGCACCAGCTGCTCTGGATCTGCCTGCCGAAGCGCCAGCACCGCGGCTGCAGCCACCTACTCAGGTTTGGCTGCGCGCGGCGGGTGGAGTAGTGATCTGGTGACTTATGGCTTGTGTGCCGGCAAAAAGGGCTGCATTAACAGTAAGCTACAGTATATCCATATGATATAAAATAGGACTGTAATACATGGCTTAGGATTCAGTCTAGGACATCAAATTTATTTTTAACTGTTATATCATCTAACACATTCAAAGGAAATGAAGAACATGCATTAAATCTGTAAGACCTGAAATATATGTGTGAACAAAGACCAGATTTCTTGAACAAGAATTTTAGTGAGATTTGCTGTCAGTGTAAAAAGTCCTCCCCAAGGACATGTTTCATAATATACACAAGCATCTTGCTCATTTGGAACCTTGAAAACCCCAACTTCACTCATAACTCTCAAGAAATAATTTTAGCAGAGACATGTACACCTATATATTTGTATATGGCTGTAACAATAAATAAACACTATTATTCAGCATCAGAAAGTAGGTTAAAAAAAACCTCTCACCAATTACAATGTGACTCAAGTTTTAATCCAGATGACTGCAGTGTAAATTCAAATATCTTATGGATAATCATTTAACAAATCAAAACAATGGAAGTATTGTAAAATATTAAGTAATGTTTAAAATGATAAATGTTATCTCGTTGATATATTTTATGAAAAGCTTCTACAATGGTCACCAGTATGCCAAAAACATTGAAAATCGATGTCAAGACCAGTTATCCATCACATTTAATGTGCTGCAGTTCTGGGCACAAACAGGCAACAATTTATTTTTGAGAAAATGAAATAAAAGATATAAAATATTGGTGAAGCAATTTTCGTTGTCCTCATTCCTTCAAGAACAGGGTCTTATTATAATTATCTATATCCTATTTTTGCTCTTGTGGCTATCTGTTCTTTCTAGTCCAAACACTTACAGAGAAGATCTTCAATCTGCAGTCTTTAACATTTTAAAATGTCCTCAATGCCATGAATTGCCAATGCCTGCTATAAATCAAAGCTATTAAACCAAACATTTCTAAATATGCACCACATGTCCAAGGTATCTTGATGTGTGGCAGTTACTTAAGTTACATGGGACCACTGCAGAAGCAAACTACCTTTGCTTCTGGAATAATTCTTGGGACAGAGAGGACATGATTTCAAGAGGTAGGACATAAGAGATACAGTAACATGAAAGTGGACATTGAAACTGCTGAAATCCTGTTGCTTAGCACAATAAGTTATAACTAGAGTAGGTCCATTGAATCAGTAGAGCTCTGGTGAATCAACTCCTTCATAAGTGCCACTGGTACAATGGGACAATCTAGTTGTGACTTGCTACACTAAGAAACAATATTTCAGCCATTGTTATCTGCAGCTCTCTGGATCTCTTCCAAATGTGTTTGACTTTTGTGTCCATATGCAATGTGCCATCTGAAGTGGTATTTATAATCAAAAGTAAACGTACCAAAAGTTATTGAAATGCATGCTCTGATTACACCAATAGATGAGTCTCAGAAGTATTTTTACTCGATCATTAAATCTGCAGTAGTGTGTACTATATAGAATTACCAGATTGTCTCTCATCCTCAATTGCTATTGCACAATACTGAAGATTAAACAAATGTTTTCTGCTGCATTTGCAGTGTCTGCCCACACACAAAATGGCTGAGCTGTCATAGTCTATATACCAAACAAGAAGAATTGGAATGAACCTTGCAATAGCTTTCCAAAGTGTCCTTCCTTTTAAAAAAAAGACCTAACTATACTGTATACAATAATTTACATTAATTATACAAAGAATTATTCAGTTACAGGTTTTTATATCAGCTCATATTTAATAAAACATGTATTAACATACTGAATGTATTTGAACACAATAATGCAATCAAGCAGAATACTTATAGTTTTGAGACAGTGTGATAAAAATAGTTGAAAAAATGCTAATGGTTAAGCAAGATGGGCTGTGAATAGGTTAGCTCAAAATCCCAAGTAAATATCTTCTTTATGTCCTGAAGCCCTGTTTCATGCTTGTCTTGCCCCTATTTCTTAGCCTATCAGTAGGGCCCCTTCTGGTCTAGATTAAACACAGGGCCACTGCACCATATTGATCTTCTTTATATCCCAAGAATAATAAATTTTAAGACAACACAGCACAAACTGACTAAAGCCTTTTAATTACATCAGTGCTGAAAGGAAATCATTGATCAACGGCATTATGGGAAAATAAACTACCCCCCAAACCAGATCAAAGTCAATGAAATAGCTGACTTGCTGCCCCATTTGGGACTTTTGCTAGATTAGTGCTCATGGACAAGTAAAAGAGGCTATACTAACACATGCTGCTTACTAGCTGTTTGAAGCTCTCCCTGGCAGGTGTCATGCTCTGAGCATGGTTTTTGATTACTCTAATTAAATATAATATTATCAACAGATCTTCATATTGATCCCTAAAACCCCTTTATAAATAGAAAATTAAAAGCCCTGAGAGAGGGCCTTAGAGGCAAACAGGTAGGTTTAATTTCATCAGATCAGTTTTCTATGCTCCTACTTAGCATCAGATATCAATATAACAATTAAATTAAATTGATTTTTAAATTTGTGTAAGATAAATTAATGCTTGCTTGTTCACAGAAAAAGTATCAATCATGTTTTCTAATAATACATTTATTGATGCATTAGTTGATTTAACAAAATAAATATTGCTTCTATTCAATGTGAAACTAAAGTAGTATGTAAAAGCTACTTATTATAGTGAAGGGTTTATTATACATGTCTTAGAAGTATGATAAACCAAATTAATTTAGAAGTTTATTTCATAAAATCATCAACTTTTGCAGTACATGGACAGATTATTTTCTTTTGATTTTTATCTTGCACCATTCCTATTAATGATTGCTACATACAGCACATATACAATCACATCTTTATTGCCAGCTCTATAATTTGCAAAAAGGGATTTGATAAAATATGGGATAGAAAGCATTAGTGAAGTAGAATTATTTAATCTTCTGTTTTGTCATCAGAAGTACTAGAAAAGGATGGATCTTCTAACATAACAAATATTATCATACTTCCCAGACCATTTTAAAGGACTGCTTTTTTTTCCTGACATAAGCATGCCCTGCTATAATGGTCATGTTTGCCATGTTAGCGCTTTTCTTATTCATTTCCTATTCCCTCCGGTAATTCTCATTGCTAAAGCCCAAATGGCATCAACCTGTTGTTTAGCACATCTATTAAAAAGGCTAGCCTGCTGGCTAATTTACCAAGGGATTGAAGCCCTGAAACCACTTCAATCTGTTACTTTGTTTCCATGTAAAAAGCTCTGCCCATGGCCCCGAAAATCCCATGTGAAACAAACAAAAATGGTCTTTTCAAGAAAGAAAAATTCAAAGTAAAAAAACATTTAATGTATTATGCTCAGATACCAAATATATCATGGCAACCAAGCCAATCAATATAAAAATGTTCAGAGTTTATAACTAGAGAAAAATGTTTGCTTTTAAATATTTCCAACATGAATCCAATACAGAATTCATATTTTTCCACTCAGAATTTGTTTGCAATTCCCCTAAGGAAGGTCAAGAGATTACATGCTTAAGATCTCTGAGTGTTAGTTATTTAACTGATGCATTTTTAGCTTAATTGATAAAATATTTTTTTTAAAAAAACAACTCTATTTAACAATAGAAATGAAATCTTTTATGTATATATATGTGTATGATTTCAACACTACACAATCAGAAACACCAAACTGATTTTGGTTCATTCAGGCTGCAATCCTCTGCATGATTATCTGGGAAGAAAGCTTAACTAAACAGGCTTGGAGTTACTTCTAAGTCATGCACAAGATCACACTGTAAAATTAGAAACTGAGCACTCAGCTATTTTTTAAAAAATGTGCATTTGTATATGCACAAAATTGTCCCATCAGGCTGCAATCCAATAGTCAATTTCTGGAAATAAGCCCCCACAAAATGCAATGAGACTTACAAAAATGTAAAAATATGAAATGTAAAAGTAAGTTCAAATAGAGGCTTGGGTTTGCAGTATTGTTTCTCCAAATACAAAACCTGTATTGCTACAGAATGAACACTGGCCTCTTAAAAACTCTTATTTTAAGAATCTTTATATTAAGATTTGAGCTAAAGAAGTCTAAATGATGTACTTTCCTATACTTAAGTGAAATATACATTAAGCTTCAACATTACATTGTTAAATGATAACCAGATTCTTTTGGTGCCCCCGCCAATGAAGCAGGGAAGGTGGGTACAAGAGAGAGGACCATTTTAATGGCATTACTTACCTGTGAAATGCCCTCGCTAGAGAACTACATTGTGATCCACCTTTTTCTTTTCTCAGGCACCTTAAGAACTGCTTTAGCTCTTCATACTCTTCTATTTTACTCAATGTTATGTATTGTAGATCTTAGTTTACCTCAGTTTTACTATTTGTTGTCTTTGTTTAGTTTTACTGTTTGTATTTTGTCTTTTATATTTTGAATGTATTGTGTGATTCCCTGAGAACTCTGGCTACTGAGCAGTTTAAAAGTGCTATAAAATTAATACAGTGATACAAACTGATGAATTAATGTGCAGAAAATCTACCACTTATTTAAAGAATCTAAAATTCACAGAATGCAAGCATTAGTTTATAAATTACAAATATGTTGGAAGGGTACACACATCATAACTTTTTATAAGATATAATTACTACAAAATATGCAAATATGCAGAACTTGACATTAACAATTTACAAGCAACACAAGTTATTTTTTAAGATAATGAGATTGTAGTGAATAAAAAATACAGATTGTCACAGCTGATCATTTGAAGTGAAATGCATGAGGAAATTCATTCAGGAGAAGAAGAGCTTATCAGCTGAAGAACCTGGGAAACTATTTTAGATTGAAAATTATGTCCTACTTCAGAGCTGCTGTACCCAAAGTCTGTATGGAAATTCAACCTTGGGTAGGGCAAGAACTAGAAGAGCAAGGCTACATTTCAGAAAACAAGCAGAAATTAAGTTATTTTATTGACATATTTTCTAGTTATTTTTAAACATTAAGAACATAAGAAGAGCCCTGCTGGATCAGGCCAAGGGCCCATCTAGTCTAGCTTCCTGTATCTCACAGTGGCCCCACCAGATGCCTCTGGGAACACACGAAACAACTAAATACCTGTCTCATTATTCCACTTCCCTGCATCTGGCATTCTGAGGTAGCTTTTTTGCAAACCTGGAAATGATATATCCCCATCATGGCTTGTAACCAGCGATTGACTTATTATTTAAGGTCATGTTAGGAGACCTTAAGAGGCATTATGACAGGAATTTTTCAATTTTCTTGTCATCCTCTTAATTCTAAAGTTTACTAAGGTTTAAAGGTAAAGGAAGTAACAAACAACACAATGAAAGTTACTTCTTTAATACAGCAATGAACAACACTAATGGGAAGGAATAACCTTTCAAATGTAATTTTGCAATCTCTCCAATGGCACAGATCAAAAATTCCTAGCATGCATTCGGCTTGCTAATGGAACACTCTGAAAGCTACTAAAAATAAGCCAAAAGAAAAACAAAAAAGCAAAAATCCTCCATTGTTGCTATTTTAATATTAATGCCCACTGTTCATGAGTTTAGATAATGTTAGTGTCACATCCAAATATTTTTGGGAAAACACCATTTCTGATCCCCACCCATTCATGAAGCTTGGGGGGTGGGGTATCACCTTAAGCCAGTATCTATTTCTAAGTCTAACTCACCTAAGTCATAATCACAATGTATTTTTTTAAAGTTAAATGGGTAGAACATGTAGAGCCATGTATAATACTCTGAGACTCTTGAAGAAAGAGATGATATCAATGTAACAAATATTTAACAAATCCTCATCATGTGCCGTCAAGTCAATTCTGACTTATGACATCACAAATAACACTCCATAAACAGGAACAGCCTAGAATACAAAAATCAGTGCGATAAGACTAGCATAGTACTAAAATTTTAGCTGAAAATTATTTTATTGTTACAGGAAGTTCTATAAACATTTGTCTAAGGACAATTTGAAATTTAAAATCCAAACAAAGATTAAATTACACCATCTAGCCTTTCCCATTTAAGGTGTATTAGCTTTAGAGATGGGAGTATTCATATTCAAATACTCCTGCATAGGTGGACATAACAAGGGTCTGGCCCCCTGGGGCCAAGAGGTGTCCACTCACCTGTCCGCCACTGGCACTAGCTCTGCTCTCCCTTCCAATTGCTCCAGAGCTCCTGATGGACTATCCATTCCTGGCAGGAGGAGGGAAGACAAGTCTCTCTGCCAGGCTGACAAGTGCATAGCTGACTGGGAGCTCTGGAGAGATTGGAAGGGAGAGTGGAGCCGGTACTGGAGGTGAATGGGTGAGTAGACGGTCCAGTCCCAGGAAATACAAATACAAATACCCCCATCTCTAATTGGCTTGTGTCATGGTCAATCTTGTGATACAAAAGAAAAAACAATCAAGGGAACCTAACTGTAGCACAAAAATAGTTTATTTCAGTTCAAGATTTTGGAATCAAAATTAAGTTCCTCAGTCACCTTGGGGAGAGGTGGCTGATTAGATTGGATCAACAGGAGCATACATGGGCTCCTCAGCTCCTCCCCCAAATCTGGATAAGCTTTGCTATTGTAATGTTACAGAAGTGACTGTTAGATATCACAAATGGATTCCAGATTCAGTACATGTTTCTGATGTTTCACTTTTATTTTAGGATACAAAAACCTTTCAATTTAATAAAAAACAATTGAGGGGAAGAGAGGTTTTAACAACATATTACTATTTCGATATATTTAAAGGAAAATTCCTGACATATTAAGAAAGGACAAGTATAAGATTTTAAATGAAACATTATCATTTAAATTACTTTAAAACCCTGTGTGTTTCCAATGGAATAAAAGAAAAAAACATTAAGCTCATTGTGTCAACTACTACACACCTCACCACTCCATTAAAAAAACCCCACTAATTTAATCAGTTTGTATTTTCTCAGGAAAATCTCATTCAGACAAATTTTACTGCCATCTATTTAAATTGTAAATAATTATTATTGTCTCAAAATGAGTTTTTGCTTGCCAAGGGCAAAGCCATTGCCATTACTGTAGAGCTCTGCCACAGAAAACAAGAAGTTTAAAAGGTTATAAAGATACCATTAACATCATGGGATTGCCTTGTCAGGACTCAGAAGTGCTTAGTAATTGAGGCGTTTATTCACAGTGTATTAAGACTCATATAAATGGCACCGTTAATACGATGCTTTAGGCTTTATTTTGTTACAACCTGGCATAATCACCTACAACAGCTGAATACTGTAACTTTATCTGCTGGAGAGCAAAGCTCACTTTATCATTTGTTTCTTGGAATCTCTGAAAAAAATATCCATAGCACACAGCTTAAAGACACATTTTTGATTTGTCCTACTTGAAAATAATAAAGTTTAAAATAACTAATTTATCCAAGTAATATGCATTTCCTCTGAAATTATGAGACTAAAAAAAGAACAACTGCATTTGCTTCAATGACAGAACTATGTATTTTGTAACCACGGAACATAAGGTGGCTAAAAACAGTGGACTTTGACAAGATCATCTTGTTGCGGCTCTTTTTCCAAATATGTCATATATATTAATAAAGGGAAAAGTTTTCTCAGATGCCACACCTGAACCATCACCTGAATACTGTCCCTAATGAAAAGTGACTGGAACCAATACTACAATTATCTTGTTACTAATCATTTTGCTTAGCCAAGCGTTTTACTTGGTTGATTTCTCTCTTGTATCATCTATGCTGCTTTTTTCATTTTATTATGAGTACATTTTTTATTCTTCAAATGTTATTTGTGCATTGCCCTGCTATCTTAAAAAAAGACAATTCAATCTTTCAAAACAGAGTATTTACAAAATTAAAAGTTACAATCTAAAGGCAAAATATACACTGTGTGACCTTATCAGAAAAGTTTGCTATCACTGAACTGTTTGTCATGATTTACTTACTTAATGACTGACTGACTGACTGACTGACTGACTGACTGACTGACTTATTCATTCATTCATTCATTCATTCATTCATTCATTCATTCATTCCATTTATACCCCACCTATCTGGTCAATTGCGACCACTCTAGGCGGCTTTACACAAACCTATTTGCTACCTAGCGCTGATTGTGGCTCTGATCATCAGCTTCTTATGGCAAAATTCAAGCTTAAACTGAAGAAAGTAGGAAAAACCACTGGGCTAGTCAAGCAAAATCTAAACCAAATCCCTTCTTAAATGAACAGTGCAAATATATAGAGGAAAATAATACAAAGAGAAAAACCAGAGATCTGTTCAAGAAAATTGGGAGATATTAAAGGAACATTGTGCAAAGATGGACATGATAAAGGACAAAAATGGTAAGGATCAAATAGAAGCAGAAGACATCAAGAAGAGGTGGCAAGAATACACAGAGGAACCATACCAGAAAGATCTGGATGTCCCAGAAAACCCAGATAGTGTGGTTGCTGATCTTGAGTCAGACATTCTGGAAAGTGAAGTCAAGTTAGCCTTAGAAAGCATGGCTAACAATAAGGCCAGTGGAGGTGATGGCATTCCAGTTGAACTATTTAAAATCTTATAAGATGATGCTGTTAAAGTGCTACACTCAATATGCCAGCGAATTTGGCAATGGCCAGGGGATTGGAAAAGATCAGTCTACATCCCAAACCCAATCCCAAAGAAGGGCAGTGACAAAGAATGCTCCAACTACCATACAATTGCACTCATTTCACACGCTAGCAAGGTCATGCTCAAAATCCTCCAAGGTATGCTTCAGCAGTATGTGGACTGAGAACTCCCAGAAGTACAAGCTGGATTTTGAAGGGGCAGAGGAACTAGAGACCAAATTGCTAATATGCACTGGATTACGGAGGATGCCAGCGAGTTTCCGGAAAAATATCTACTACTCCTTCATTGAGTACACAAAAGCCTTTGACTGTGTGGACCACAACAAACTATGGCAAGTACTTAAGGAAATGGGAGCCTGACCACCTTATCCATCTCCTGAGAAGTCTATACGTGGGACAGGAAGCAACAGTTAGAACTGGATATGGAACAACTGATTGGTTCAAAATTGGGAAAGGAGTACGACAAGGATGTATGTTGTCCCCTGCTTATTTAACTTATATGCAGAATACATCATGCGAAAGGCCGGACTGGATGAATCCCAAGCCGGAATCAAGATTGTCGGAAGAAATGTCAATAACCTCAGATATGTAGATGATACCACTCTGATGGCAGAAAATGAGGAGGAACTAAAGGACCTTGTAATGAGGGTGAAAGAGGAGAGTGCAAAAAATGGTCTGAAGCTCAACATCAAAAAAACTACGATCATGGCCACTGGTCCCATCACCTGGGAAATTGAAGGGGAAGATATGGAGGCAGTGACAGATTTCACTTTCTTGGGCTTGATGATCACTGCAGATGGAGACAGCAGCCCCGCCTGCTTCTTGGGAGGAAAGCGATGACAAATCTCGACAGCATCTTAAAAAGCAGAGACATCACCTTGCCGACAAAGGTCCGCATAGTCAAAGCTATGGTTTTTCCAGTAGTGATGTATGGAAGTGAGAGCTGGGCCATAAAGAAGGCTGACCGCCGAAGAATTGATGCTTTCGAACTGTGGTGCTGGAGGAGACTCTTGAGAGTCCCCTGGACTGCAAAGACAATAAACTTATCCATTTTGAAGGAAATCAAGCCTGAGTGTTCACTGGAAGGACAGATCCTGAAGCTGAGGCTTCAGTACGTTGGCCATCTCATGAGGAGAGAAGACTCCCTGGAAAAGACCCTGATGTTGGGAAAGTGTGAAGGCAAGAGGAGAAGGGGTCGACAGAGGATGAGATGGTTGAACAGTGTCATCAAGCTGTCGACATGAATTTGATCAAGCTCTGGGAGGCAGTGGAAGACAGGAGGGCCTGGCGTGCTCTGGTTCATGGGGTCACAAAGAGTCGGACATGACTTAACGACTAAAGAACAACAATTTGCTACAGCACATGCATTAAGTTGGTACTTGAGTATACTGCCAGAAAGTCAGCATATAAATGCAATAAATAAATACCTGTAAATCCTAAAAGAGCAGCTCTTCAGCTAAACATTCCAACCCATCCTTTATTTGAAACTTAATAAGGAAAAATGTACATCCAAAAGTACTGGCTTGTGATAGTTTATTATCTTTAACAAACAATAAAACACAAATGACTAGAAATATATACATACATGCAGATAATGGTCAGAACAAGTTGATGCAAAACAAATGACCTATCCATTATTCTGTTCACAAAGTTGATAACTATTTGCTTCTGTGAAACCTACTAGCAATACAGCAGAATCCTCCTCCTCATTCTCCCATCAACTGATAGATACACAGCACAGCATATTGTCTCTCCTACTGGAGGAGAGATATACATCATAACTAACAGCCATGGATAGTGTCATCCAAATGTTTGAAAACATACAGTACAATTATCTTTCTGAAGTGAAGTGATCTGTAAGTAGTCTTAATGAGAGACAGTCTGGAAAGCTTGTGTGAACAATTTTTAGTCTGATGGAGAAAGAGCAGAACAATATTCCAATACATCAAGTGGGAATTTTATGTACAGTAAGATCCATGTACAGTAAATCCATTAATACTTCTCATGTCACTACAACCCATACACCACCACCAGTGAATCATGAAAAACCTAACTCCACAAGATTTTTAAAAAAAAAACAGGAGAAGCATTTCCTAGACTAATCCCCATGTACAGTTTATCTGCACACCAGATGATGTCAAAAACAACAACAAAAATAAAAAACTAATCTGGAAGAAAAAAGAGGTGTTAAGGGACACTTGGTTCCAGCTAATTCAGGCTGCTAAAATAAATAATTCTTTGTTTTAGCAGCCTGAATTAGTTGGAACCAAGTCCAACTATAATCAGTCTTCAAAGGGAAGAAAAAAGAATGATTTGCTGCACTCTGCTGACTCTTGGGAATCACTTCAAGCAGTGTACACAGGTGGGTCAGAACAGGTTGTCCCTGTCCCTCCTCAGCATCATATGGGAAGCTCAGACACATCTGTGTGTGTACATTTGTGTGTGTGTGGATATGTACATGCTTACACAAGCAAGAGCCGGTTAGATACCTCAGTGGTTTGCGTATCTGGCTGTGGAGCCAGAGGTTAGGAATTTAATTCCCTACTGGGCCTCCTGTGAGTACAGCCACTCTGTGTGGTGTCGGACAAGCTATACAGTCCCAGGGTGCCCCCAGAAGCAGGGAATGGTAAACCACTATAGAGTATTCTCTACCAGGAAAACCTGGGAAAGGGTCGCTATAAGTCAGAATTTACTTGACAATTCATAATTATTATTATTAACAAGTAGAAGTATTCAAACAAAATGTTTCGTATATATGCCTCAGCACTTGATAGTCCTGATGTGTTAACCTACATTGTGGACAAGAAATTAATATTAGAACAGAATAAGTGCAATACAATAGTTCGTAGAAACACAACAAAACCATACAGATAAGTTGATTAATATATGTAATGAGATAGGGCCCAGTCCCTGTTCAAGCCAACAATAGGTTAGACCAAACAAAACTTTAATATTAGGATGTAGGATGTCACAAGACTAATACGGATATCCCTGGAAAATAAGGAGCACTTTTTCTATTGAATTTTCAAGAAATCTGAAGGCCCTACATAAGATCATGCTGTATAAGTAACATATGCATTATGCAGTGCTGCATAAAACTAGTGGCAAAATTAAGTACTAAACAGCAAAATGATAAGGATATCCATTTAGTCATAAATGTGTGAAGGAATGTAATCTAAGCATATTTATTTCAAGGGAATTAACTTCAAGCAATTTATTTCAATACAGTCAGCTCCAATTCTAGTTTCTGCACTAAGCCCATAAACTAGAATTCATAAACTGGCACTGAGACTATTATTTATAAAACCCAAGGATAAGGTTAAACATGCATAACTAAGAATAAGAATCTATGATACAGTCTGAAATAGAAAACAGACATACACATTTAAACTTGCTTTGGAATGAATTTAGAACTTTGACTTATGCATTTAAGTCTCTTTTAAGTGTTTCTGTTTTATTTAAATGCAAAAACTTGGATGAATAATATGAGAGTTCTGAGAAAATGTGCCTTTGAAAAATGTACAATGTAATATTTAAAGATTTATTCCATGAACATATAATCAACTCTGAATCTGAAGGGACATAAATGCATTTCATCAGAGATGAAAATCTTCAGTGACTGCTAAAATGAGAATCAAAAATTATTACAATCTAGTAATTTGGCTTGCAGCATGCATTAATCAGAAATCATAATAAATCCACATGCTTCTTAGACAGCACATTAGTCAAACAGTTTTGTATGATAACGACATTGACTAATGGGCCCAAACTTAGATGGGTCAATCATAAACTCATCAAATGCTTCATTTAATTTCTTAATTTGGACAAACACAATTTGTTTATGGGAAAGATATCAGGTGTTCATGAATGAATAATGGCTAGGAAACCAAACTCCATTAATCAGCTCATGATTACAAATGACTCCAAGATTGTTTATTCTAATTTCCTTCATTTGGGTCAACAAAGAAAATATGAGCAAATGAAACTATCTCCAAAAATGCAAATTTCTCTCTATTTATAAGGTAGTGATAAATATTGTTTCAATAACTGTAACACAAGCTTTTATTGCTCAAGTTAAAAAGCATTCTCATTCAACTGAGAAATGTGTACAGATGATTTATAATAAAAGGACACAGTATAAAAAAACAAAGGTATCCTTAAAATGCAGAACAGGAGTGCAACTATTCTAAACACAGGCTGATTTCTTACTGCAGCCTGATTGAAATGAAACCAAAAGTATCAGAGCCTTGTGAAAGACTGGTCAAGCAGGGCAGATGTGTCAGTGAGTAGAATACTAATTATCACCCACAACTGTAAACTGAACACTATTAAACTTCAACCATTCATGGATTAGGATTTGCATAGAATCCTCTTAGTTTCCACACCTGGTCTGTCTCTTACACCTATCCCAAACTAGCAGGAGTTGCTTAACTCCCAAATGACTGGGAAAGGAGGAGGCAGACGATGAGGCTAGCTGACTGTAGAACTGAACAGGATGAGTGGTGGTAAAAGCAGACAATCTTGTTCCCGGTTATAAGCAAGCTGCAACTATCTTGATGGCTATCTCACAAAATCTGCCATACCTACCATGTTTAGGGTAGCGATCAATTAAATGTGTACCAGCTTTCTTCAGTTTAATCTGATTCCTTTTGTGAGAAGACAAGCAGTGTACCAGTAGTAACAATATTCTAATGAATGTTGTGATAATTCAAGCAAGGGAAGGCAGCGTAGTAACTGTACCTCTCTTAGAGCTATGAAAGAGCTAAGGGAGCAGAAAGATATCTATTAGCAAAATTGGATCCCCCTCACCTCTTTATCTTTCCAAGAAGCATGTAGGCTGAGTACAAGTACACAGAAGCAACAGTTGACTTCTGCCAACACTTTATGGAATACATTCTCCAACTTGTGGGTTACATTAGCTGCCCTTCTCACAAGAGTACTAAAAATGAAATTGGGAAGAGGAGGAGGAGAAATGGCTACCATAATCCAAACAAATCCTATCACTTTTCCTTTTTCAAGCCTGGCTGCAGTGATGTTGGCTTTGCAGGACACTACTGGCTCTAGTAAAGAACAGTAAAGAACAGATTTAAGGAACTAGATTTGGTGGACAGAGTGCCTGAAGAACTCTGGATAGAGGCTCGTAACACTGTACAGGAGGCAGCAACAACAACCATCCCAAAGAAAAGGAAATGGAAGAAAGCAAAGTGGCTGTCCAACGAGGCCTTAGAAATAGCAGAGAGGAGAAGGGAAACAAAATGCAAGGGATATATGGAACGTTACAGAAAATTGAATGCAGACTTCCAAAGAATAGCAAGGAGAGACAAGAGGGCCTTCTTAAATGAACAATGCAAAGAAATAGAGGAAAATCACAGAAAAGGAAAAACCAGAGATCTGTTCAGGAAAATGGAGATATTAGAGGAACATTTTGTGCAAAGATGGCCATGATAAAGGAAAAAAATGGTAGGGACCTAACAGAAGCAGAAGACATCAAGAAGAGGTGGCAAGAATACACAGAGGAATTATATCAGGAAGAGTTGGATATCCTGGACAACCCAGACAATATAGTTGCTGACCTTGAGCCAGACATCCTGGAGATTGAAGTCAAGTGGGCCTTAGAAAGCCTGGCTAACAACAAGGCCAGAGGGGGTGATGGCATTCCAGTTGAACTATTTAAAATCTTAAAAGATGATGCTGTTAAGGTGCTTCATTCAGTATGCCAGCAAGTTTGGAAAACTCAACAGTGGCCAGATGATTGAAAAAGATCAGTCTACATCCCAATCCCAAAGAAAGGCAGTGCCAAAGAATGCTCCAACTACCGTACAATTGCACTCATTTCACACGCTAACAAGGTTATGCTCAAAATCCTCCAAGGTAGGCTTCAGCAGTATGAGAACTCCCAGAAGTACAAGCTGGATTTCGAAGGGGCAGAGGAACTAGAGACCAAATTGCTAACCTGCGCTGGATTATGGAGAAAGCCAGAGAGTTCCAGAAAAACATCTACTTCTGCTTCATTGACTATGCAAAAGCCTTTGACTGTGTGGACCACAGCAAACTATGACAAGTCCTTAAAGAAATGGGTGTGCCTGACCACCTTGTCTATCTCCTGAGAAACCTATATGTGGGACAGGAAGCAACAGTTAGAACTGGATATGGAACAACTGATTGGTTCAAAATTGGGAAAGGAGTACGACAAGGCTGTATATTGTCCCCCTGCTTATTGAACTTATATGCAGAATACATCATGCGGAAGGCTGGACTGTAGGAATCCCAAGCCAGAATCAAGATTGCGGGAAGAAATATCAACAACCTCCAATATGCAGATGATACCACTCTGATGGCAGAAAGTGAGGAGGAATTAAAGATCCTTGTAATGAGGGTGAAAGAGGAGAGTGCAAAAAATGGCCTTTAACTCAACATCAAAAAAACTACAATCATGGCCACTGGTCCCATCACCTCCTGGGAAATTGAAGGGGAAGATATGGAGGCAGTGAAAGATTTTACTTTCTTGGGCTCGATGATCACTGCAGATGGAGACAGCAGCCACAAAATTAAAAGAACCCTGCTTCTTGGGAGGAAAGTGATGGCAAACCTTGACAGCATTTTAAAGAGCAGAGACATCACCTTGCCAACAAAAGTCCGAATAATCAAAGTTATGGTTTTTCCTGTCGTGACGTATGGAAGTGAGAGCTGGACCATAAAGAAAGCTGACCACCGAAGAATTGATGCCTCTGAATTGTGGTGCTGGAGGATGCTCTTGAGAGTCCCCTGGACTGCAACGAGAACAAACCTATCAATTCTAAAGGAAATCAACCCTGAGTGCTCACTGGAAGGACAGATCCTGAAGCTGAGGCTCCAGTACGTTGGCCATCTCATGAGAAGAGAAGACTCCTTGGAAAAGACCTTGATGTGAGGAAAGTGTGACGGCAAGAGGAGAAGGGGACGACAGAGGATGAGATGGCTGGACAGTGTCTGCAAAGCAACCAACATGAAATTGACACAACTACGGGTGGCAGTGGAGGATAGGAGGGCCTGGCGTGCTCTGGTTCATGGGGTCACGAAGAGTCGGACACGACTAAACGACTAAACAACGACAACTGGCTCTACCATCAGCCTTTTACTGAGGCCTCATAGAGCCAAACTGGGTGTATCACACTATCTGGGCACCTAGGATGAGTGAAGTTGCCAGGAAGGCCTGTGAACTAAAAAACTACACCATCCAGTAAAGAGTCAATGCTTGGCTGAATAACTGAAAGGAATGGGTGAGTTGGTTGCTGTGGTTTTTTCGGGCTCTTTGGCTGTGTTCTTAAGGGTGTTCTTCCAAACGTTTTGCCAGTCTCTGTGGCCGGCATCTTCAGAGGTCAGGAGTCAAAACGTTGTCTATGTTCTGCTGAGCATAGACAGCGTTCTGACTCCTGTCCTCTGAAGATGCCGGCCACAGAGACTGGCAAAATATTAGGAAAAACAACCTTCAGAACACGGTCAAAGAGCATGAAAAACCCACAGCAACCAGCAGATCCCAGCCGTGAAAGCCTTTGGGAACAGGTGAGCTTTGTAAGACAGTAAGAATCTGACCAAGACAACTTAGCAGAGTAGGGAAGATGCTGAGATGCCTACATATGCTTAGATCTGAAGAGGAGATGATGAACAAAGATACTGGCTCAAACTAGGTCTCCTGTCTGATTATATGAGTGAAGAGTTGTAGTAAGGCAAGATGGATGCACATTTAATCTCTTTAGACAGCTAGCTGGATAGCTCAGTGAGTTACATACCTGGTTGTGGAGCCAGAAGTTGGGAGTTAATCCCAGAAGAGGCAGCCTGTGGGCTTGGGCATGTTGTAAACTGTACAGTCCCAGGATGCCTCGAGATGAAATGGATCAGTACAATACGTATGCTATTTCTAATATTTCTGGGGTTTTTGTTTTAGCTCTGATGGTATTATTTCTGAGATCTGCAACTGTTTATCATACTGTGTGAGATTTCTTGATATTGTTCTCAAAGTCTCCTTGACTACAGGGACAACTGAAGCATCTTTCATCCACAAGTGAGATGTTTTGACTGCCAGATTTCTCTATTTTGTTAGTTTTTCCAATTCTTTATTTTCAGCTCTGGCATCCCTCGGAATTGCAATGTCAATGATTCAGATATTTCACCTGTGCGTGGGTGGGCGGGGCACCATGCACGCATGCACAGGTGGGTGAGGCACCTGTGTGTGTGCATGCATGGGGGCATACATGCGGGGGGCGAAACAAGTGACAGCAGCTGATCATCAGATATTGCACATGGACAGGACGTATCAATTCTCAGCATACTGGCTGTTAAGGGAATTTCACATGGTCTACATTTCTGACAAAAATAAACCACAATAAAGCTTTTAAAGCTTCTTCAAACGCAAAGTTTCCAGTTTGAAGTAACTACTAGTAGGCATCCTTCAGTCTCGAAAGACTATGGTAACGTGCTCTGTATTGAGGACTTGGAACAGCGTCTGGTGTGGCTGAGGAGGCCAATTCGAGAGTTGCAATCTCTTCCACACTGAAGACAAATCCAATCTGTCCCCTGTCCAGCTCCCTGGTTTTGCTGCTTTTGTGACTTCCTCTTTGCCTTGGCCTGCTGGACAAGGGTCTCTTCAAATAGGGAGAGGCCATGATGTAACGCCTGCCTCCAGGCTGAACACTCAGATGTCAGAGTTTCCCATCTGTTGAGGTCTATTCCTAAGGCCTTCAGATCCCGCTTGCAGATATCCTTGTATCGCAGCTGTGGTCTCCCTCTGGGGCGATTTCCCTGCACTAATTCTCCATACAGGAGATCCTTTGGAATCTGACCATCAGCCATTCTCACGACGTGCCCAAGCCAGCGTAGATGTCGCTGTTTCAGTAATGTATGCATGCTGAAAATTCCAGCTCGTTCTAGGACTACTCTATTTGGAACTCTGTCCTGCCAGGTGATACCAAAAATCCATCGGAGGCAACGCATATGGAAGGTGTTCAGCTTCCTCTCCTGCCAGGCACAAAGTGTCCAGGACTCACTGAAGTAACTACAATCCTTCTAAAATAGCCAAGCATTCTCAAAATATATCACATAGGAAATCTGAACATGTAATAGTAATAAGTAAACATGTACATCTTTTTCACCTTTCTACAGATTAACATAGCATTTAATATGTTTTCTATACAAAAGGAGATTGATTGTCCTTAAAGATTTATAAATACTGTGAACTATACTGGTTGAATAGCTCAGTGGCTTAGGTATCTGACTGCAGAGTCAGAGGTTGGGAATTTGATTCTCCACTGTGCCTCCTGGGAGAAAAGCCATCCTGTGTAGTCATGGGCAAACTGCACATTGTAGCCCCAGAAGCAGGGAATGGTAAACCACTTCTGTGTGTTCTCTACATAGAAAACCCAGGAAAGAGTCACCATAAATTGGAATTGACTTGATGGCATGCAATTATTATTTTTATACACAACTTCTAGTTCCAGCTTATGTAGACACATGGAATCAAAAGAATTCACATAAGTGTTGACTTAAGCTTCTTTCACTCAATGTAGCTACTATCCTTAGGGATAACATTTCACTTTAACTTGATATATCCCTAGGAGAAGGATTGTGCTAAAGAAACTGCCCATTTAAAAATTCCTTTCTGGGCATATCCACTATAAAACTGCAACCAAAACTTCAGTATTGCTTTTTCAGAGATCAAAAGCAAAGGGCGAAAAGTACAGTATACATGAACTGCAAAGAAAATCAATTCATGTTTTTGGAGAGCATATTCTCCTGATCCCATGTATACGTAAAGGTGCAAGTAATGCCCACTGGTCATAACTCTGAGGAATCAAGCCCAGAATTGAATCATTACAGACAAAGAAGCTCATTTATGTGCAATGCATCAAATTTAACCACTAAACAAATGACAAAATGAGTATTATTAAATATAAAATGTGAAGCACAATGTATTTCCCACAAAGTAGTAATTCAATTTTTTTTAAAATAAATGAGGAACTTAATAATTCACAACACATCCGCTGCTGTACATTGGCTCTGCAGCCAAAACATATTTAATGTTCTTGGCAACGTTCTCTATATGCAAATAAATATAAATAACTTAAGGTAAACACAAATTTATCTTTGACTTGAGATCAATGGGAAGCATGCAAGATTCAACTGCACATAATTAGCACATATTTGCATCAAAATCATTAATACCATATGCTACATTAGCAAAAATCTTGCAAGTTATAATATAAGCATAAGGTACTTTTACTTGCCCATTCATGGATTGCTGCCTTGTGGTGGCGAAGGGGCTTGAGTAACTCAGAGAAGCTATGGGCTATGCCGTGCAGAGCCACCCAAGATGGACAGGTCATAGTGGAGAGTTCCGACTAAACGCAATCCACCTGGAGTAGGAACTGGCAATGCCACTCCAGTATCTTTGCCAAGAATGCCCCATGATCAGAAACGAAAGGCTAAAAGATATGATGCTGGAAGATGGACCCCTCAGGTCGAAAGGCGTCCAACATCCTACTGAGGAAGAGCAGAGGATAAGTACAAGTAGCTCCAGAGATAATGGAGTGGTTGGGTCAAAGCCGAAAGGACGCTGAGCTGTGGACGTGCCTGGAAGTGAAAGGAAAATCCAATGCTGCAAAGAAAAATACTGCATAGGAACCTGGAATGTAAGATCTATGAACCTTGGGAAGCTGGAGGTGGTCAAGCAGGAGATGGCAAGAATAAACATCGACATCCTGGGCATCAGTGAACTAAAATGGACAGGAATGGGTGAATTCAACTCAGATGATTATCACATCTACTACTGTGGGCAAGAATCCCACAGTAGAACTGGGAAAGGAAAAACCAGAGATCTGTTCAGGAAAATGGAGATATTAGAGGAACATTTTGTGCAAAGATGGCCATGATAAAGGACAAAAATGGTAGGGACCTAACAGAAGCAGAAGACATCAAGAAGAGGTGGCAAGAATACACAGAGGAATTATATCAGAAAGAGTTGGATATCCCGGACAACCGGGAGATGGCTAGACAGTGTCATCGAAGCAACCAAGATGAATTTGACACAACTACAGAAGGCAGTGGAAGATAGGAAGGCCTGGCGTGCTCTGTTCCATGGGGTCACGAAGAGTTGTACACGACTAAACGACTAGACGACGACTTTTACTTGGATCTAATATGGAGAAACCAATGCATGAACAGCAATTCTGAAATGCTAAGACTAATTCTGACATGAAGAAAATTAGCAGGGGGCATTATTATACAAATATAATACAATAATGACATTTTAAGAAATCTAGTTTTTCTACATGCACAGATTTTGCTATTTGTAAAATAAAATTTTAGAAGCTAAACAATTATAACCAAATACTGGATAGTTTATTTTATTATTAATCCCAAATGTAAAACAGATTCGAGTGTCTTTAAAATAAGGTTAAATCAAGGTACAGTATGTACATTTTTGTAGGGTTAATAAGTCAATACTATATAGGGCCACAATACTCTCTTAGGAGGCATGCCTCTTAGTATCTAGCTAGTAACCATACATAAGCCATGCTGAATTCAGAGATGACAGTTATTTTAAGACACAGTAAAAAATAGCAACATCATTCATATACTGTATGTTTCAGGTTCTCTTTGCCAAACAAAAGATTTCAAGTTGGTTACCCAACTATTTTAACTGATTTAATTGAAATAAATTTTCCTTTTGCATATGGCTGTGGAACCAGAGGTTGGGAGTTCAATGTACCATCATGCCCCCTTGATCTGGACTCAATTATCTATAGGGTCCCTGTGACGGATAGATCAGTAACCACTCCTGTCCATCACAATGGAACCTTGATATATCAACCAATGGTTGAACAGAAGAGGCGGAACTAAGGAAATATAAGAAGAATGGAAGACAGTTAAAAGATCAGTTAGAGTTAGGAGTTAGAGTTAGGGACTTCAGTTAGGGATATCAGTTAGAGAGAAGCAGTTTAGGCAGTTAGGACCAGCCTTGTGTTATAGAAGAGTAACAGAGAGATAGAGAATAAGATAAGGAAAGTGCAAATCTTGTATGGTTTATGGTTATGATAAGTGATAAGAAATGAATAAATACCTTGATTAAAATGATTCTACCTAAGCAAATATAAATGCTACCAAAGCACAATTTTTGAATGAATAAAATAAGACCATCCATGATTCACTTTATATGATTTACTGATAAACACATAAATAAACATTTATTATGTTTTATTGAATAACACTGATTTAAGAGTCATATGTGATAGAATGAGGAATAAATCCTCTGGTGGCAGCAAAAAGGGTGGAAAAGTAAATGTCATACCTGAAAGTGAACCTGGGTTGTGTGGAAGAACAAACAGGGGAACTGGGGGTATGTGACAGTCCCTTCCAGCTTTGCAGTTGTAACATGATGATGACAATTACATATTTTAACAACATTCTTTATTTGCTGATACCAAAGGAAGCATAAGGCATTTCTAGGATAACAAAGGTCACCAGCCATGTTTAGAAGGGGGAAAAAAACCTTTTACTTCTTTTTGTTAATTTACCACATTATTACTGCAGAACATGAACTTATCATTTTGTATATTATCACCTTGGAAAACAGTGCCTAGACGAACAAAAGCCAAGTCTGCTCTCTCTTCCTTACATGCTTATGTAAGTGTGGCCAGTGGATGCAACTGAGCAACTTCAAGATTGCTTTAGGAGCACTGATTGGACACTGTTTGAGGAGGACAATGTTGATACTTATGCCTCGACAGTACTGTTTTATATCAAAAGCTGCATCGATGTTATTACTACCACAAGACAAGTACGAGTGTTTTCTAACAACAAGCCTTGGCTAAATAGAGAAGTGCGCCTTTTATTAAAAGCCAGAAATGCTGCTTTTCATTCTGGTGATGAACTACAGTATAGAGAGGCCAGAGCTAAACTGAAAAGGGGCATTAGGGATGCCAAAGCTATGTACAGCCAGAGAATTGAACAACACCTTGAAAGTTCTGACACTCGCCAAATGTGGCACGGCCTACGACAAATCACTGGTCAGAGTAACAAAAACAGTCTGTGTAGCAGCAGTGATTTTTTGGCTGAGCAGTTAAATCAATTTTTCAGCCGTTTTGAGGTGGAAACAGGAACAACCATTATTCCAGCACCTACTGTCCATAATACATCACTAGAATCTACCATCGACAGACAACCACTAGTACTGCAGATTTCAGATGTGAGACACGCTTTCCAGAATATTAATATTCGAAAGGCAGCTGGACCAGATGGAATCATGGGGCGAGTTGTTAGGGGCTGTGCTGCAGAATTAGCTGGAGTTTTTACGGATATTTTCAATCTATCCTTGTTGCAGTGTTCTGTCCCCACTTGCCTGAAGACATCTATTATAGTGCCAGTCCCGAAGCAGTCAGCTGTGGTATCTCCCAATGATTATAGACCAGTAGCTTTAACATCTGTTATTATGAAATGTTTTGAGAGATTGGTGCTGGATTACATTAAGGCTAGTCTTCCACCTTCTTTGGATCCATGGCAATTTGCATACAGGAGAAATAGATCTACGGATGATGCTGTGTCCATCGTACTCCATACTGTATTGAGCCACTTAGAACAACAGGGAACTTATGCGAGGCTGCTGTTTGTGGATTATAGCTCTGCTTTTAACACCATTCTACCAAATAGGTTGTTTTTAAAAATGATCAACCTGGGATTACCTCAGGAGATCTGCATGTGGATAAAGGATTTTCTGACAGATAGGCCACAGTCAGTAAGGATGGGATCCCACCATTCTTCTACCCTGGTACTAAGTACAGGAGCTCCCCAGGGCTGCGTGCTAAGTCTCTTCCTCTATTCCCTGTACACACCTAAGTCTCTTCCTCTATTCCCTGTACACACATGATTGCACCCCACTATATAACACCAATGCAATTATTAAATTTGCGGATGATACGACAGTGGTGGGACTCATAAATAAGAACAATGAGTCTGCTTATAGAAAGGAAGTACAAAGATTGATACTATGGTGTAAAGAAAATCATCTCACACTTAACATCAAAAAAACTAAAGAACTCATAATTGATTTTAGGAGGAAGAGAAATGTACATTTACCAGTTGGTAGTTTTAAATTTCTGGGTACTTACATTTCAGAGGACCTCTCATGGACTATGAATGCCAACATGCTAATAAAGAAGGCACAGAAGAGGCTGTATTTCCTGAGAATGCTCGGGAAGTTAAATTTATCACAGCATTTACTTCTGTCCTACTACCATAGCACCATTGAGAGTGTCCTAACTTATGGCATTCTGGCATGGTTTGGGAGTAGCTCTGTAGCGGACAAAAAAGCTCTACAGAGAACCATTAAAATTGCCCAGAATATCATCGGGCTCCAGCTACCAACCCTGGATGACATCTTCACATCCCGCTGTCTGAGGAAGTCACACAGCATCCTGAGACACTCTTCCCATCCTGCTTATAACTTTTTTGAACTGTTACCGTCTGGCAGAAGATATAGAACAATTAAGACTCGGACCACACGTTTTCTAAATAGTTTTTATCCTAGAGCTATAATTGCAATTAATAATGAGCTTAAAGACCACCAGTAGTGAATAATTAGTTGGACTGTGTTACTTGGCCTGAGGTGTAGATGTTTGTATTTTTAGTGGGGGACTTCTAGTGGGTGGGGAGTGTTTGGGGAATGTTATGTGTGTGCATGTGTCTGGTCTCTGGGTGTCTGTGAATTTCGTTGTATGGTATACTGTGTATATACTTACAATGACAATAAATTATATTACTATTACTATTACTATTACTATTACTATTACTATTATTATTATTATTATTATTATTATTATTATTATTATTATTATTATTATTATTATTATTATGTAAACAGGCTGATAGTTTATGTCTTATTGCCAGTTGGAACTTCTGTGATAGCTTTCAATAGCAAACTTGCATTCTATTTTGCTGAATCCCTGAAACTTCCTTTTCTGAAAAAGTTCTGATCTTATCTGATATTATCTCCCATATGAGAACATTCCATTAGACAAAGTTCTGTATGTTACCCATTCTCTGCTCTTCTGATAAAACATGCTAGTTTCCTTGGCAGCATCTAGAACTAGGGTAATGTCCTTTCAGATATTTGTGTTCCAGAAGGGTTCACTTCCTTAATACAGAAAAATCCGTTTCCAACATATACAATGAGAGACAAATCCCATGAAAGTGTACTAACAAGAACCAAAAGAACCACAAAAACTAAACTGTAAATGCATACTTTTCAAATTCAATGCATCACAAAAGCCTTAATGAATAAACCAATTAAAAGCTGCAGGTCTAGTTTTCATTGATGATTTTAAAAAACATTAAAAATCTTTGAAATCCTAAAATCTTCCATGTTCTTCAAAATGTTAATTATGGCTCTTTCCCACATAATAGATCTGATATTTTCTTCTGGTGGAGTTTGTGACCTGAAAGCAAAGGGGATAGGTATAACTCTGTTGTTATAAACAGATCATCATCTGGTTAGTTTTAGACTAGCAGTTGGTGTGAGCCTCTGGAGGAGTGGTAAACTGATTAAGATGGTCCCAGGTACCTGATGGAGCCAAGTGGCCTCCTTGATGCACCTGAGGAGGTTCCTACTTTGTTGGTGGCACTGTCAAAACCCCAACTGATCTGTAGGAACATAAATATAGCCAGGACAGTTAGCACTGTTGCTCTTAAATGCCTCCTTCTCATATGTGGGGCTGGGTCAACTCAACTGTATCTTCATGATCAATCACATCATAAACAAGCTATAATTCACCTAGAAAGGTAAGCTGCAATAGCATGGGTAGCTAAAAATCCCATTTTTGTTACCAGCATGTCCACACAATGCAGATTATGATTTTCCAGACTGCATAAGGCCCTCTTTGTCAGGGTACTAGAGAGTGAGTAGCAGAGCAGTTGGCTGATTTCTGTGAATAGTTTGCCATGTTTTGCAGACTACACCCATTAAATTCACTTTGACTTGCATTCCAATATTAGTGTAGGTAAAACTGGTGTAATCTGTAAGTTTGGAGTGAGGTACCAACAATATGCTAATGCCACCCAGCTTGAATCTTTCATGTCACCTAACAAAGAGGGAGCAATCAATATCCTTGAATGTTACTTAACCTTAAAAATGCATGGGTAATGATGAACAAGCTGAAATTAAACCCCAACAAGACAGAGTCAGTAGAAAGTTAGGCTCTGGGATTGAAATTCAATCTGTTTTAGAAGAGGTTGTGTCCCCCCCCCCCAACACTGATACGGTTTATAATCTCTGTGTACATATTGATTCACAGACCCTAGGTGGCAGCTGTGACAAGAAATTGGCAGGGGTGACAGTCATAATCATCTTAGAACTGTAGAGCTGGAAGGGACCATATGGATCATTGAGTACAGCCCATGTCAAGGAGGCACAGTGGGGAACAGAACTCCCAACCTCTGGGTTCACAGCCAGATACCTAAGCTGTGTATGTCATTATATTACATCTTGTATTTCTCAAAGAGATTCTGGGACATACCACTGGTGTAATATGCAGCAGCTAGGTTGCTAACTGGAGAACAGCATTAAGATTGTATGACCTTATATTGAAGAACCTGCACTAGTTGCTGATTGCTTACAGTACCAAGCTGAAGGCTAAGCTCTCAACAGCTTGAGCCATGGCTATCTAAGGGATAAACTGGTTATGATATTGTTAAACCTATTGCACTGGTTTTAACTCTTGTTAATGAATCCATGGACTCCAGTTTAGCTTCTTGACTTCTATAAGTTTTTATTAGAGTTACAGCTGGAATTCCCCCTACCTTTTCTCCACAGTCTCATAGGGTCAGGTTACAGTCTCTAAACTACTTGTCAGTTTGGGGGCCCAAAGGAATTCCCCCAGAATCCAGGTTCTGGAAGGCAGGAAGGAGGCAAGAACCTAGGTCCAGGACACAGCCCTTTTAGAGAAGGCTTGTGTAAATGAGCACAAGAACTCCACCTCTGCAGTTCTTCTCTCCTAGTCCCTTCCCTCACTTGCCTCCTAAGAGCTGTAGCAACATCCAGGCTAATGTAGCCTAGTCCAAGCATGTGGTTAGTCTCTGGTGCCTGGCTCCTGTCACAAACCGATAAACCTGGTGATGGCAGACAGCTTCTAGCAAACTCCCACCATCCTCTTCTTCAAGATAGGCAGTGACCATTTGCCTTCCCAGTTCTGCTTTTTTCCTCTTGACCCTGCCTCCTCCAGCCGTCTCTCATCATAACTCTGCCTCTCCTATAGCTGCAGGGACTCCCTCCAGCCAGCCTGATCCTGTGGCAACTCACCCCCTTCCTCACAGCTGCTTGAGACCTGTGGGCTGGGGCCAGACTGCTCACTAGGGGTGCACATCTGCACCACCCCACACACTTATTTTTAGGGTTGTGTTTTGTTTTATTTTAAAAAAAATTACTAAATTAGGGGAAAGGGACAAATTAAATGAAATAAAGAAATGTATTGCTGAGCTTGTTTTTCCTAATTTTCATTACAATTATAAGCTGGCATGAGCAATAACTAATAGTGGAAATGCAGGTCAGAAATACTGCATTGCACGGTGACATAACAATTACCTGAATATTAATAAGCACTCTATCACTTCAACATACCCACATATTTGGAATGCACTGTGTCCTGGATCCTATGGAGGCACATGGATCACTATGGTTATGTGAGTAGTGTTCTTTGGATCCCTGCCCCTCTAGTTAGAGAAGTCTTCCAGGGCTTGGGCTTACAACATAGGTATCAAAAGTGGTCAGTGCCTCACTAATTGCTAGCATAGTTCCAACTATCCTGGAAGAGTCTATAGTAAAACCACTGTTGAAGAAGCCCAGACTGCAACATTTGGCTCTGGAGAATTACTGCTAATTGAGTCCCATAGTTCAAGTGTCTCGTCCCTGGGTCTGACCATGAGCTTCAAGAAGAGAAAAGAAGAAGGAAAGAGTGTCCGAAAATTATTCTCCTGATTTGAAACTATGATTTCTAATTAACTCAGCAAGGATTGGACCTAACAGCTCAAGGCAGTTTTTGATGACACCTGCTACTGTTGTTATAGCTGTTTGTGTGTGTTTATGCACATGCACATTTTGTTATTGCAATTGTATATCTGTGCTTTTGTAATTCATACATCTTGTTAGGACAGGTAGAAAACCAAATTAAAATTGTTTTAATAAATAAATTTCCGCCCCCAACAGAAACTTTCAGGGCTACTCCAAAGCATCCTTTAATCTTCAGGAATGGGTTTCTGAAGAAGTATAGAAACAGAGAGGTGATGCCTGTAAAATCCCAATGCAGATATCGAACATACAGACCCAATGATATACCAGTTTTTCACAGCTAGTGTATGATTTGCTGCTATATTGTACTTAGCATTATTTCTTACAGTATGTCACAAGCTATCAATCTTAGAATAAGCATGTTGTATAAATCATTTTATTTTATGATACTCTCAGACTCAGAAGAAAAAGTAACTTTTTACTTCATGCATTCGTAGAGGTAAAAAGAGGTAACTCGCCATAATAACTCCACAAATCAACTCTAAATTATTAAGTAGCACTACTTTTAAATACAATTTTTCCAATTTATTACCTAAAGGAAAATTCAAATGTTTTCCTATATGTACCCACCTGGTCTTTAAATTGGCTTTGTACTGCCACTGAATACTGGAAGCAAAAGGCCATTCTGTTTAAGTAAGCAATTTTTATTAAAGGAAGGAAGGAAGGAAGAAAAAAAGAACTGAAGTAATGAGTTATCCTATTAGTTCCACCAGACTAAAATCATACATTCTACGTATGTGGTCTTCTTAGCCACATCTGTCACAAACCATTTTAGAATCATAGACTACAGACCACTTACTAGGTAAGTCTGAACAAATACAGATTTGTGATTCTTGAGAAATAGTTCATAAAAGACTGAAGGCAAGAATATGAGAAACGTCCTACTGCATTTGCAGCAGCTAATACTAATACATATGTACTTTTAAATTCCATTTACAGAAATATATTTTTAAAAACTGTAGTGCAAAATTAACTGAAACAAATTGGCTATATAATGACAGGATAATGAGTTAAACAGCCGAACATCCAGCTAATCTGTCAAACAGATCCATTAAATATAAAACATTCATTATTCTCTGTCAGTTTTTTTAACCACATATTGCTAATGTCATATTAACATCTCTATTCTGAAGTTTGCTTTAAACTATCAACAATTCTGCCTTTAAAACACAGTATTTTGCATGCTCTTTTAGAAACAGATTTGAAATGCAGATTCCACATCCAGATCAGACAGCCATTTCAACTCAGGACCTTTGAAAACACACATCAATCGACTTTTGTAATTGTCTTTATAAGCAGATGAAGAAAATCTTACCAGAACATCAGATTTTCATTACATTTTATGTGAGCTAAAGAAAGTAACTATTTAGAAATATTCGCATCCATTCAAGTTATATTTTAAAAATTGTACTCTTGAAATTAAATTTAAGTATGGATGGCTCAATATATAGGAATACTTTCGATCTAACATTACATCTGAATTTTTTCTCATCAAGGCAGGATATCCAGTACTTTGAATGCTGCCTTAATATATGAGAGAAAGAAGATATATTTAATGTACAAACAAGCATGAAACCTTTTGCTGTTCTCTGTCATTCAGTAATGAATTCTGGAAAAGAAATCACAGACACCCATGTGGTTTGGCAACTGTAAGTGACAGAAGCTAAATCCTCTGTTTACACCAGGGATTAACTGAGTAGATTGTGAGTAGCAAACTGAGCTGTCCATGGTCAAGGGAACCTGTTCCTTGTCAGCCCATAGGGCACAAGGACAAAACATGGTCCTGGTAGGAAGTGACCCATAAACATATTCCAACGAAGGATTTATACAAAGCCAGTCTGCCTCATAGAAACTCCATATGACCATTAACCGGGCTGCAAGGCCTGCCAGGAGGCCTAATTACAGGTCTACAGAGCCCAATAACAAAAGCTGAAGAGCTTTAGCCTAGGGATGATCTGCTTTATACTGACTTGAGAGAGTCCATATAGAGTGACAAAAAGAAAGAGATTTAGCTTTAAAATTCTCCCAAGAGAGACAGCATTGTAACTCAGGCTGGAAAGCCCAAATGCTGCATACTTATAGGCTTAAACATACCAGCCTCTCAAAATTAACATTCAGCTACTGCCTGCTTAACATCTGCTCATACATGACAAGTTGCTGTGATATTTTTATATTAAAATGACTTTCTTCTATGTTATTACTGAAACGAATAAGTAAATAATATGACTCCCATATAAATTTATAGGTAGAGATAATCTTTAATGAATAGTAGTTTTTATGAACACAAAATTGGCTTCTTTAAACAATTCATTAGAAGTATAGCTTTGATTACTACCCTATCTGTGACAACATATCTATAATATGTCATTAACACAAAACCTATGATCCAAGCAACTTGACTTTATAATCAATAAAATACAGTCTGTTTGAAAGCTCATAGCTGCAGTTTACACTTCTTACATACTTTTTACTCCTTTGATACTGAAGCAGTAACATATTTTAAAAGACTATATTTCATAAAAAACAATACTGCCAGTTTACTTTCAGAAAACAATACTGTAAATGAAAATACCGCTGTATGATTTTAAAAGCATACTGTACATCAGTGTTGAAATCTCTCTTCTGTACTTTAAAATGTAATGCTTTAATAGCTCTCATATTTCGAGACTTTTGAGGAGCATTCAGACATGTTAACAATGTTGCACATTAGTGAGTGCTCAATGCTAGTAATTAGCATTTACCAAAAGAAACCCACCCCCAATAATCTGAAAGACAACTCCTACAACTGTGAAAACACCAGATTTCCAGTGTAAAAAGATGGATTGGAATCCAATCCTCAGTCTAGCATGTTATTACTTGAACATGAAAATACCTAAGTTTTTTAAAATAAGAAAGAAAATTTGTACAACATAAATGAATGTCTTAAAATGTATTACAACACCGTGATATAGTTAAAAAGGAATATTCAGAACATATGATAAAAAATCTCATTGAATGAAAAAGCATAAAGAACATGATACCAAGTGTCAATTCCCAATTCTCCTTGCAAAAGATTATCAGAACTCCTTTTAAACTCTTTATCAGGAAATACTTCTTTTGACTGTTGAAAGAAAAGCTTATATTGGCACCTTTCCTATGTTTGCCAGGTGAAGCAATTTTTAGCCACTCAGGTCTTTTATACAAATAAACCTTGAGCTGTATGTGCTTCTTTTATCTGACCAATAAACTGTTTTAGGCAGTCTCTGTTACAAGGAAAGTAAATGCTGCATTTTATTGTACTCTTGTTTTTAACTACAGCATACTGTATTTTTAATACTGTATGTATTTCAATTGCTCTATACTCTATGCAGAAAATATTTGTAGACATATAAACATATAAATATATGAATTATATAATGTTTTGCAAACAACACTTTTTTCTAATCCCATATTTAATTTAGGAATAATCAGTACCTCAAAATTTAATTCAAATTTTATGCTTTTTAGATCAGGATGCATCTAAATAGAACCTCATACAGTATATGCTAAAAAGAACCTCAGCTTTGCTTTTAAATCTACTCATTTCTGAGTATAATGACAATTTTAAAACATAGTATCTTTAAGCCAGTTTCTAGGAGTTAAATTACAAGACGAGATGTGAACCCTCAGAGTTCACATATAAACAATTTGGGCTTTCAGGATCTGCACTGTCATATCTACTTCATAATTACATGTTTCAGAAATATGTAAAAAATGAACAACGTATACATTTGCAGCTATGACATATGACAGCAAAATCTGAGAACTGAATGGAAATTGCAATAGTTGTCCTCTGACTGTATTCCAAATATGTTCATCAATAAAATGAACAACAGGAAATTAATACATAATTTGCATATATGATGAAGCAGACAAAAAAGCAACAGTTATCTTCTAGGCTAAAACATACATACAAATTCCACAGATATGTGGCAAAATATTATACTGTTATATCAAATAATTTTGTAGATTTTTGCTCCCATCCTGCGATTTAGAGTATTATCAAAACAAATTTGCAAATAGCAAACGGTGGCTTATACGATAAAAAAACAGTATATCACAGAAGTGAGTACACCTCCTCACATTTAATAAATATTTTGGTATATCTTTTTATGTGAAAACACTGAAGAAATGACACATGGCTACAATGTAAAGTAGTGATTATACAGCTTGTATAACAGTGTACAGTGGTGCCTCGCTTAACGGGTGCCCCGTTTAACGACGAATCTGCATAGCGATGAAGATTTTGCCATCGCTTTTGCAATCACATTGCGATGTTCCCTGTAGGGAAAAATCACTTTGTGATGATGGCTTCCCCCCCATCATCGCAAATGCCCCATTTTTGCACAGCTTGCGATGAGGGAGGGAAGCGATCGTCACAGAAAAGAGCCGGGAGCCATCTTCTCCGCTCCAGCCCCTCCCCCTCCACACCTTACAGCTGATCAGCGCTGCTCTTAGAAGCTTCCCCAGGCTTGCCCAGCAGGTAAACAGGCAGTGGAAATGCACTGGGGAAGCCTCTGAAAGCGGTGCTTTGCCAGGGTGGGGGTGGGTGGGGGTGTGGCGGGGGCAGGCCCGCCACCCCCAGCGCCACCCCTCACGCCCCCCCCAGGCAAAGCGGGGCTTTCAGAGGTGCATTTTCACTGTTGAAAAAGCCCCAGGAGGCTTCCGAAAGCAGCACGAGGGGGGCTCTGGGGGTCCTGCCCCTACCACACCCCCACTCACCCCCACCCACCCCCACCCCGGCAAAGCGCCGCTTTCAGAAGTCTCCTGGGGCTTTTTTAGCAGTGAAAATGCACCTCTGAAAGCCCCGCTTTGCCGTGGGGGGGCGTGAGGGGTGGCGCTGGGGGTGGCGGGCCTGCCCCTGCCACACCCACACCCACCCCCGCAAAGCGCCGCTTTCAGAGGCTTCCCTAGTGCACTTCCACTGCCTGTTTACCTGCTGGGCAAGCCTGGGGAAGCTTCTAAGAGCAGCTCCGATCAGCTGTAAGGCGGGGAGGGGGAGGGGCTGGAGCGGAGAAGATGGCAAAATGGAAGCCCGCTGTGTTTTGGCCAGGATTCCTCGCTTACCGGGCAGCGAAAATGGCGACCGCATGGAGGGTTTTTGTATAAAGGTGAGTTTTTGCCCATAGGAACGCATTAAACGGGTTTTAATGCATTCCTATGGGCTTTTTTATTTCGCATAGCGACGAATCCGTATAGCGACAATTTTGGCTGCACAGATTATCGTCGCTATGCGGGGCACCACTGTAAATGCGCTGTCCCCTCAAAATAATGCAACACACAGCCATTAATGTCTAAACTGCTGGCAACAAAAGTGAGTATACCCCTAAGTGACAATGTCCAAATTGGGCCCAAGTAGCTGTTTTCCCTCCCTGGTGTCATGAGACCTGTTAGTGTCACAAATCTCAGGTGTGAAGGGGAAGCAGGTGTTGTCACTCTCACTCTCTCAGACTGGTCACTGGAATTTCCACATGGCACCTCACGATAATGAACTATCTGAGGATCTGAAAAAAACAAATTGCTGCTCTACATAAAGATGGCCTGGGCTATAAGATTGCCATAACCCTGAAACTGAGTTGCAGCACAGTGGTCAAGACCATACAGCGGTTTAACAGGACAGGTTCCACTCAGAACAGGCCTCGCCATGGTCGACCAAAGAAGTTGAGTGCCCGTGTTCAGTGTCGTATCCAGACTGGCTTTGGAAAATAGACGCATGAATGCTGCCTGCATTGCTGCAGAGGCTGATGGGGTGGGGGTCAGCCTGTCAGTGCTCAGACAATATGCAGCACACTACATCAAATTGGTCTCCAGGGCTGTTGTTCCAGAAGAAAGCCTCTTCTAAAGATGATGCATAAGAAAGCCCACATACGGTTTGCTGCAGTCAAGCAAACTAAGAACATGGAACCATGTCCTATGGTCCGATGAGACCAAGATAAACTTATTTGGTTCAGATGGTATCAAGCGTGTGTGGCGGCAATCAGGTGAGGAGTACAAAGACAAGTGTGTTGTGCCTACAGTCAAGCATGGTGGTGGGAGTGTCATGGTCTGAGGCTGCATGAGTTCTGCTGGCACTGGGGAGCTACAGTTCATTGAGGGAACCATGAATACCAACATGTACTGTGACATACTGAAGCAGAGCATGATCCCCTCCCTTCGGAGACTGGCCCGCAGGACAGTATTGCAACATAACGACCCCAAGAATACCTCCAAAATGACCACTGCATTGTTAAAGAAGCTGACGGTAAAGTTGATGGACTGGCCAAGCATGTCTCCAGACCTAAACCCTATTGAGCATCTGTGGGGCATCCTGAAACGGAAGGTGGAAGTGTGCAAGGTCTCTAACATCCACCAGCTCTGTGATGCTGTCATGGAGGAGTGGAAGAGGACTCCAGTGGCAACCTGTGAAGCTCTGGTGAACTCTATGCCCAAGAGGGTTAAGGCAGTGCTGGAAAATAATGGTGGTCACACAAAATATTGACACTTTGTGCCCAATTTGGACATTGTCACTTAGGGGCGTACTCACTTTTGTTGCCAGCGGTTTAGACATTAATGGCTGTGTGTTGCGTTACTTTGAGGGGACAGCACATTTACACTGTTATACAAGCTGTAGACTCACTGCTTTACATTGCAGCCAAGCGTCTTTTCTTCAGTGTTGTCACATGAAAATATATACTAAAATATTTATTAAATGTGAGGCGGTGTACTCCTGTAATATACTGTATAAACTGTCAATCTGCAGTAATAATTATTGATTAATCATTTACATTACCTGACTGACCTCTGTATCAAATATATTTAAATGGTATATTTAAAAACCTAGTTATATTCCAATTAAAATAAACAGTAGGGAAATTCTATTTATTTTACTTATATTTTAAGTTTTTACTCACCAGCAGCTTCAAGAACCAACTGTAATCTAGCTTTGGCTTGTTCAGCAGCAGACTGGAAAAAAGAAGATGGCAGAAAATAAACAATACGTTTTGTATGGAAATTGCTGTTGAAATCTATGTTTGGGTGAATTAACCTCAGGACATATATCTGACGTTTGTTAATCATTAGCCAGCACGTTTTCCTGCATTGCTCTATTTTTTCTGATGCTTAGAAAATTTTTCTAACCTTTCTTATTCTACTTTCCAGAGTTTGAATGGAAACCAATAAATGAGAACAGACACATTCCTCAGTTCTGATGACACAAACTCCAATGATTTCGTGATTAATTGGCTGAAATCTTGTTGGTAGAGCTGCAACACACCATGACAATGATGACTAACCTAGTACATCAAGGCACAAGCAAAAATACAGATTTTTACATATATCTGGGTGGTAGCCATGTTATGCAAAAGTTATGCTTTTTTGTTATGCAAAAATGTCGAGGCACCACTGTATTATTTTTGCTACAAAAGCCTTGACTTACGAACATCTTGACTTGTGACGGATTCAAGTTAAGACCAGTTCCGGTCACAAAATTTTGCTTTAACTTGTGACTAGTGCTTTGAGATACGACCGAAAAAAAGGCGGGGAATTTGAACTGCTTTCCCTCCTTTTGTCCTTCAGTTAACTGTTGGTCAGTGAAGAAGATGCTTCTCTGTAGCTCCTTCACACCAGTGGTTAGAAAGTGTGGGTTCGGAGACAGACTTCAGACTGCCTGGTACTGCATGGTACTGTATTGTGGGTCTTTTTTATTTTATTTTTTTGCATTTTTGCATTTTTAATTTTTTTTACTTTCTTTTTAAAAACAGAGAGACAGCCTGTTCTGGGTGACTACTATACAGGGTTTTGCAGTGTGGGTTTGGGCTAGGTGGGTGTTATGTTTCTGTGCTCTGATGGGTCTTGCAGTGTGTAGTTATAGCATTTTTAGTCCCTGCTGGAATTTTTTTTGTATTCTGTGGCTTCTAGGGTTTGAGTACTGTACTGTGTGGTGTGCTGAACAGTACTCGTGGCTCCAAAGAAAGAGCAGAGCAGAGGGAAGAAGATCATGATATGCGTATAACTGATCTGGCCTCTGAATACAAGATGCCAAAGTCAACCATCTCCACCATATTGAAGAAGAAAGATGTCTTGAAAGAAATTGATATGGAAAAAGAAGTCACAATCCTAACAAAGAACAGGACAACCCTGATTGAAGAGGTGGAAAAACTTTTACTGGTGTGGATGAATGAGAAACAGCTGAAAGGGGAAAGCATCAGTGAAGACATGATTTGAGAAAAAGCCAAGAAGCTGCAGTGATTTAATGGAAAGAAGACCATTGGTTGAAGACCATGAAGAGGAGCTGAACACAGAAGAGCTTGCAAAACTGCAAACTGAGTAGCAAAAGGCTCTTGTGGTGGAGCTTTCCACTGAGGAAGAGGAAGAGGGAGTGTAGGTTAGCAGTGAGAAGATAAAATCCATCTGCGAGAAATTGAATGAGTGCCAGGACTTCTTTGAGAGGCACCACCCAAACAGAACCGTGACAGGCAGAGTTTTGGACATGATGAAGAGAACGTGGTCAGCCATTTCAGAAAGGTTCTGCAGTGCAGGATGAATCAGGTGACATTGGACAGATTTTTCACCAAAATTGAGCCTGCACCCAAGAGACAGCAACAGGAAACCCCTGGAGAAAATAACCCAAAGGAGAGGAGCTTTACCTCCCAATTATGACCATCTCACCTTTTAAAATGTGTTTTGTTAAAATGTGTTGTTTTAAAATGTGCTTGGTTTAAAATGTGTTTTAGACTTCAAACTCTCCTCCCCCCATTGTCTTCTCTCTCTCTCTCTCTCTCTCTCTGTGCTTAAAAGCACAAACCTTTGTCTGAGGGGTCTGCGTACCCCAGTGATAACCTTCTTTCCTTCCTCTTTTCCCCATTGTTCACTCATCCCATCATCCTTTCCTACACTTTTTTTAACCTTACAGGTCATCTTAGGTTTTAAAAAAGTCTCCTCCTAGTGGATGGATTAACCGCTTTTGCATTAGTTCCTATGGGAACTAATGTTTTGAGATGCAACCAGCGCCTTGAGACACGACCAAAAAACAGCTGGAATGAATTAACTGCGTTTCAGTGTATTTCTATGGGAAATGGTGCTTTGAGTTATGACCAACTTGAGTTACGACTATCATCCTGTAATGAATTAAGTTCTCAACTCAAGGCACCACTGTAATGAGTCATGTAGAAGCTTAAATATGAACAAATTTTAATTTGTATGAGTTATTTATTTAATTTTCAAATATTTCCATTCCAGATAAATTAGTACTTAAACAATCAAGAACACAGAAAACTAAGCCCTATTGCAAAGAATAAACATGGCTTCAGCAAAGGTAGGTCTTGTCTTACTAAATTCCTTTGAATTTTTTGAATGCATGTGCATGATTAATCTGATAAATTTACTCTGACTTTCTCACATAACACAAGTTGCACTAGCCATAATGCCAGGCAATCAGTATTCTGCAATTAGATTACTAATTCGTTTAGCATGGCTCCCATTTCCCCTGTTGGGCTGAATGCATGTGAAGTGCTTTGTGAACAGTACTTCTGCTTTGCAGTGCTTTTCCCCAATGCTGGAGTTTCATGCTGCACACGTAAGCTGCACAACAGGATTTCAGCCACTAAATTAGCTTAGAAGTTCCCTCTTTTACTGCATTCTTTTCCAGAGATGGCTCCTATTCACTAAGGGTCTGAGAACCACTATCACCACCACCTCGATTTGGGCCCCAGAGGTCATTTATGTCGCAATTTCTGTTCTAGGGAGCCATTTTAAAATTCTGCTTTACTGATTTTTCATTGCATCTACCAGAAGTGACCTTTCTTTTCTATAAATAATACATTGTGGGACACATGCAAAGGCATTTTGCATGCCTGTCCCACGAACTGTTGAACCACCTTTAACTTAGTACATGCAGAAGCTGAGTTTCAGTCATTATCCAAATGCACACACTTAAGAATTTCTTGTTCTGACCTGCTTTTGATGTAATTAAAAATGGGGTACAGTTTGAAATTAATTAATTTGAAATGGTAATTTTTATTTTTCAAGCTTTGTAATCTACCCTGAAAAATTGGAGTAATTCATGTTAGAAATTTAAATAAATGAAGTTATTGAACTGCTCTCCACAAGATATTAGGTTATTTAAAAAATTAACACAATAAACCATACACATTATCGTGCCAAAGTCAACGTGTGCATAATATAGCATAGAGCAGTGATGGCGAACCTATGGCATGTGTGCCACAGCTGGCACGCAGAGCCCTATCTGGGGCACGCAAGCCATAAGTCGCTGGATCGCTATTCCCTCCTGCAGCCAAACCTCAGGAGGCGGCTGCAGCCACAGTGCTGGTCCTTTGACAGGTGGCGACCCAGGATCCGGAGCAGCTGGTGCTGGCAGTGGATCCAGAGTAGAGTCTTGAAGCACCTCCGTGCCTGGGATTCCACCTTCCACCACCACTTCTGGTTCCGCCACTGCCACTTATGGTTCTGCCATCGCCGCGGCCTGCTGCCCACTGTTTTTTTCCCTAGTTTGGGCACTCGAGCCCAAAAAGGTTCGCCGCCGCTGGCACGGAGTGTTTAACAAAGCAATAGCATCCTAACATACATTTCTGTGGGTATATACATGTGCATGCACACAGAGACACAAAAACAGATAAAACGCTTGTAAGCATAATAACTTTATAGTTGTTGACACACAAGTTAATGAAGGAGGCTAAGAACAAATCTACTTTGCATTATAGTTCAACTAATTGTTTAACTCACAATTAATATTGTGCAATTATATTTAGAAGGATTAACTGTCAAAGAAAAATAATTATTAAGAATAAGGCAAAGATTGCTGTAATTCATTAGAGTTTTGTCTTCTTAACTTAGTAGAAATTAATTATATTGACTAGAAACTTTAATAATCAAAAGTATGATCGCCTTATTCTGGGACATCATTTAAAACAGCTTCTGACACTTCAGTATAGCAGGGCATGACAGCAGGGCATAAATTCAACTATAAGCGGTAGTAATATAAAGTACTTTGAAAAAATAAGTTTTAATGCACAAGTACTCAGCACAAACCTTGTTATACCTGTCACTATGCAAACAGTTATAAGAATCTACAGACAACAGAAGCTGAGAAAACATGTTGGTATTTGTAAACATTAGAGAGCTTCTTATGGTTTTCAAGAAGGACTTCTCGGTGAAGTTCCATGAAAGCTTAGCTTAAAATATAATAGTTAATCTTTAAGATGCCACAATGTTTTTGTCTTCATTTTTTATTTTTATTTTGTTTTTGCCTGATATTCTGGATTTAAGAAACTAAGATTATATTTGTTTTGGCTCCTCCGCTGCAGATGGAGACAGATGGATCACTGCAGATGGAGACAGCAGCCCCTAAATTGAAAGACGCCTGCTTCTTGGGAGGAAAGCAATGACAAACCCTGACAGCATCTTAAAAAGCAGAGACATCACCTTGCCAACAAAAGTCCGAATAGTCAAAGCTATGGTTTTTCCTGTAGTGTTGTATGGAAGTGAGAGTTGGACCATAAAGAAAGCTGACCACCGAAGAATTGATGCCTTTGAATTGTGGTGCTGGAGGAGACTCTTGAAAGTTCCCTGGACTGCAAAGAGAACAAACCTATCAATTCTAAAGGAAATCAACCCCGAGTGCTCATTGGAAGGACAGATCCTGAAGCTGAGGCTCCAGTACTTTGGCCATCTCATGAGAAGAGAAGACTCCTTGGAAAAGACTTTATTTTTTTTAATTTTTTTTATTTATATCCCGCCTATCTAGTCGCGAAGGACTACTCTAGGCGGCTTACAACAGGGAAAAAATACTATAAAAATAAAACAACAAATTACAAAACAGGTAAAAGTAAAAAACAATAAAAGATAAGAAAATCAAAAGTAATCTGGTGAGAAGGCCTGCCGAAACATCCAGGTCTTTAGTAGATTCTTAAAAGTGCCCAGCGAGGGAGCTCCGCGAATACCAGGAGGTAAATTATTCCACAGGCGAGGAGCCACCGCCGAGAAGGCCCTATTTCTTGTTTTCTCTTTTCGGGCCTCCCTCGGCGTTAGGCTCCTCAGCCTCACCTCCTGGCTCGCCCGTGTGACCCGGGTAGAACTTGGTGGGAGTAGGCGTTCCGCCAGGTATCGAGGCCCTAAACCGTTTAGGGCTTTATACGTAAGCGTTAACACTTTGAAGTCGATGCGGAACCTGATGGGCAGCCAATGCAATGCGGCCAGAGTGGGCGAAATATGTTGGAATTTTTTCACTCCACTGAGTAATCTGGCCGCCGCATTCTGCACCACCTGTAATTTCCGCAGCAACCTCAGAGGAAGCCCCACGTAGAGCGCATTACAGTGGTCTAATCTCGAGATTATGAGCTTTGATGCTGGGAAAGTGTGAAGGCAAGAGGAGAAGGGGACGACCGAGGATGAGATGGTTGGACAGTGTCATCGAAGCAACCAACATGAATTTGATCAAGCTCTGGGAGGCAGTGGAAGACAGGAGGGCCTGGCGTGCTCTGGTCCATGGGGTCACAAAGAGACGGACACGACTAAACGACTGAACACACACACCTCTGCTGGTACCAACAGGTTGTCAGAAGTAATGGTCTCCGCTGTGCCTACTGGTTAATCTGTCTCTGTACAGTAGTACCTTGGTTTGGAAAATAGATCTGCTCTACGTGACGTTACGTAGTACAGAAATTTTGCAAACCGAAACGCCAATTGTGCTACGAAAGGAGCTACTCTACAGGCACAATGCGCCCTAGGAAAACCCTTTCGTAGTGCTAAAATAAGAAAACAATATAAACCAGGGCGTTTGCAAACCGAAGTACTACTGTACCTGCCTTTTTTTCTGCAATACACATGAAATACATAGACAAACTCTCAAAAATAGTTTACCCACCAAATATCCCTGTACCTACAAACTGCTGTATAGGAACAAGCATTCATCAAATTCCTCACAAGAAAAGTTTTGTTGTAGTTGTAGTTACTGTCGTTGCTGCTGTTTTGTTCTTAAGGCATCCCATATTTTAAAATTGCAGATTTTCATTACATTCTTCTTTCAAAGAAACCATTATCCTTGAATCTCTTCTGGATAAGGGTTTCCACTTTTTTATTTTATTGTGACCAGATAAGACATTTCCTAGCTGATTCTTCAGTAACCACTAGAAGCCTCGTGGTGCAGTGATTAAATTGCTGTACTAAAGCAAAGCGTGCTGCTCATATACCGCCCCATTGTGCTTCAAGCACTCTCTGGGCGGTTTACAAGTTCATTATGCAGGATACACATTGCCCCCCCCCCCCAGCGAGCTAGGTACTCATTTTACCGACCTCGGAAGGATAGAAGGCTGAGTCAACGTTGAGCCACTACCTGGGATTGAACTCCAGGTCATGAGCACAGTTTTGGCTGCAGTACAGCAGTTTAACCACTGCACCACTACACCCAAAACTGTGCTTAAGACCCAGGGATCAATTCCTGGTAGCCAGCGCAAGGTTGACACAGGCTTCTATCCTTCTAAGGTTGGTAAAATGAGTAACCAGCTTGTGGGGGGAGGGAATGTGTAGCTTGCATAATTAACTTGTAAACCACCCAGAGAGTGTTCATATGGGGCAGTATATAAGCAGCATGCTTTTTGCTTTTACCCCTAATTTAGGTTTCAATTTTCCTTTGATTTCTTGAATCTTTTGGAAGAGATTTCTTTTTTCCTTTTTTGTAGTTCACTTTCATTTCTTTGCAATTATTATTGTAACAGCTCTTTTTGTGCCTAAGTAATAGTCACTGAAAAGTTGCATTTGGGATTCTGATCTGATCTGAGCCATCTTTTGCTTCTCTAATTTGTAATTAACAATTTTAAGAATTTCCTCAAATATCCATGAAAGATTTTATTTCCTTTTGCATTTGATAATATCTCCGGCTTAAATGCAGTTCTTTTGGTTTATGCTAAATGGATTTAGAATGAAAGTCTGCTGTGTACATGGTCTGTAAATATTTCTGGAAGATTTAAATAATAATTGGGGACTATGATCAGAGTGTTCTTCAGTTTTACCCTGAGTTTATATATCAACAATTCACAACCTGTACCACAGTCTGCTCCTGGTTTTGTTTCTGCAGACAGGACCTCACAGGGCTTCCCCGCTGCCATCAGAGACCTCCTGGGGGTCCTCCGCCACCACGATCGGACCCCCAGGAGGCCTCCGGAGACCTCCGAAGGCGCTGATCGCAGTGGCAGGGGACCGTCAGGAAGGTGCCCGATGGCGGCAAAGAAGCCCTGAGAGACCTAACAGGAGGCAGTGGTCACCTAGCACCAGGAGGCTTGAGCCGAAACCCGGCCAGCTCAAGTCTTCCGGCGCTGGACAACTGCTGCCTCTGCCGCAGCCGGGGGTGAGCAGCTGAAGCACCCCAGCCAGGCTCAAGCTTCACAGCAGCGGTGGTCAGTGATCGTAGCGGCAGGGGACCCCCAGGAGGCTTCGGACCGGTAAGTGCTGCTTTTTTCTTTTTAAAAACTGTTCTGGCTGACTTTTGCAGGGTGGGTTTGGGCTGGGGGGTTATGTTTCTGCGCTGTGTTGTTTTGTTTTTTGGTGATTTTTTTTGGCACTCCCAGCATGGGACTTGCTCCAAAGTTTATTTTGGGATTTGTATGTTCTTGGGGTTTTTTTTGGAGTCCCAGCATGGGACTTGCAGTGTTTTGGGTTTTTTTTTTGTGGTATTTTTTTCTTCCCTTGGAACGCATTGATCGGTTTCAATGCATTCCTATGGGAAATGGTGCCTCAACCTACAAACAGTTGGCTTACGAACACCGTTCCAATACGGATTAAGTTCGTTAAGTTGAGGTACCACTGTACTGTGTTGACAGCTAAAGAAAATTCACTTGGGGAAACCTGACTTCCTGGATGTGAATTTACAGCAAATCCACGTGGCTTTTTCTCACTGTTTAATTGTCCCTAATATATACAAGAAAGCTCAGATAAAGTAGATCTTCCACTAATCTATCAAGAAGGATGTCTTCTGTGAGCCAATACTCATTTTAAAAATAAATATTGAGAATGTTTATAATTCAGCGTGTTCAGTTAGTATTATTTTGCAATACTAGCTTGTGCATACTGATTTTTACTACAACTGTAAAATTTTTAAGGTTAGTATGAAACTCAAGGAAATTATTGTTTGTTTCAGGAAACACAGGCTACTAGATTGAAGATGTCAAAAATTATTCTGTATAGTTCTTTAAAATACTAATACAGTAAACACAAAACATGAACGGCATGGTCAGTCTGTATGTGTTTAACTCAAGTCTCTACTTGCATTTGATAAATACAGGGGCAGCAGTTCTGAAAGGCGCTTCTTTCTGTGAGGAGGTTCGTTATTTCCCTCAGGCGACCCCTCCATTTTGGCGGGAAATAATAACGGCTGGGTCTTTATAACTTTAACATCAGGAACTTTATCTTCTCCTATGTCCACCAGCAATTCTTAAACGGTAATAATGGTTCCAACATAGCAACTGGCCATTTTCAACATCAATTAAACTTTGATTAAAGTCCCAAGGTGTTAACGGTGTTGTGCCCCATATGGTCCCCTGAGCACCGGTTGAGGGGGTGGGAGACTCCTCATCACGCAAATCGTCCCACAGCATGAGTTCTGATCCACCCCCTCTCATCAGGACCTTCTGAAAAAGGAGCTGTCAGATTTTCCCATTCGCATTGAAGCTCAGCCTCTCGCGGCGCCAATATCACATTCCACTCACAAACCGCCACTCTTTGAGGTACTTCTTGAGGGGCTGGATTATTAGGCAGAAGTCCTCCCACCTTCAAATTCGGAAAGTCTCTTAAAAGCCCCTGATTCCGGACTTTCTCAAATGCCCTCCTCCTTTCCTCTCTCTTCTTCTTCTCGTATTCCCTCAACACCAAACTAAGTCAGACTACCCCCTCCTCATCCTTATATTCCTCCCCAACCGTCACCTCTTGCTCCTCCCACTCCCCCTCAGTCAAGCACACTTCCAACTTCCCTTCCCCCTCTCCTCCTGTCAACTCCTTCCCCTTTTCCTCTCCACTTTCACTGTTATCCCGCTGTTCTTTTCCTTTGTCACTGTCCTCCACTTTGAGCTTTGCTGATGGCTCACTTTGATCCTCTACACCTTCACACTTTCATACAAGACATGAGTGATAATTCCCAAGTATCAACTTTCACAGGAATGTGACTGACAATACTTAGATGGATTATACATTTTGCTGAAAAACTATAAGTAAAAGAATTTTAACAACTTGGGGGGTGCAGTCTCTCCCTCCCTCCTTCTCTTTCACACACACATACACACACACACCTAAGATGGCTCACAACAGATGAAATAAGAAATTCTAAATATCACATTTAAAAAACAATTACATATGCATCAAGAATAAATCAATCAAGTACAAAACAATGAAAACATATTAAAAAACTTAAAAACCAGCATTCCTGAGATAACTTACTGCTTAAAGGCATACCTGAAGAGGAAGGTCTTTGTCTGAAAACCGAGGGAGGGGGCTTACCTGTCTTCCCAATCTTAAAATCCATGAAGGGTCATATGGGGTGATACAATCCTTTATACATCCTGGACCCAAGCCGTATAGGGCTTTATAGGTAATAATCAGCATTTTGAATTGGGCTTAGAAATAGACTGGCAGCCAATGAAGCTGTTGTAATAAGAGAGTTACATGCTCCCTACAAACACCACCACTCAACAATCTGGCTGTAGCACTTTGAACAACCCAAAGTTTCCAAACATTCTTCAAAGGCAGTCCCATGTAGAGTGTGTTGCAATAGTCCAAACAAGATGTAATAAGGCATGTGTCACCATGACCAAATCAAACATCTCAAAGAACAGGTGCAACTGGCACATCAGCTTTAACTTCTGGCCACCACTGAAACCTGTGCATCCAAGCTCACAGTTCAGTCCAGGATTGCACTGGAATGTAGCTCCATTCAATACAGGCTAAATCCCGCCCTATCCCATGATTTGCCTCAGGACTGATCAGGAGCGCCTCTATCTTGTTATAGCCTTCTTATACCTTATTTTACAGAATCCTCCCCACTACGACAGAAACGATGTAACAGAAAACTAGGCCAACAAAAAGTTAGGGGAAGCCTGTCAATGTTAAATATATGACAGAATCCAGTTTGCTGTCATACAACATAAAGTTATGCAGGCATAACTCTATTGTCACCTTCCGTCAAGTCACGTCTGACTTACTGAGACCCTATGAATGAGCAATTTCCAAACTGTCCTGTCCTCAACTATCCCACTCATCTCTTGTTCTTTCAAGCCTGTGGCTTCCTTTAGGAAGTAAATCCAGCTCGTATTTGGTCCTCCTCTTTTTCTGCTGCCCTCAACTTTTCCCAGCACTACTGACACTTTCTTTGACTCTCACAGTTGTTTCAAGTAATTGCTCCTTTCTGCCAGTGAGGTGGCGTCATCTGCATATCTTAAATAATTGGTGTTTCTTCCACCAATTTTCACTCCTCCCTCATCTGAATCTAGTCTGACTTTTCTTATATGTTCTGCCTGTAGGCATAACTTTGAGAGTGTTATATCTTGGTAACACAAGCTTCACAATTTGATTGCTGTGTGGTTTTCATCACAACCAATTCTGCAATGTGCTATCAGAAATGCTTAGTAGATAGCACTGTTACATAACAGCACTGATGTTACCTGTCTGTCATGGGTTTGGAGGGAAAGTTCCATCCTATGGGGAGTGGAAGGCGGGACATCAGGAGGAGGGGCTGTACTGTATAAATATGTGATGCCTGTGTGGTGAAGGGAGATGCTGAGACAGACTGTGAGACACTGGGTTGGGACGAAGCAGCAGCTGGGGAAGAAGAAGCTGTTGTGGGAGTCTGGGTGTCTGACAGGGTACTACTGTGTGTCAGAGTACCAGCCTGAAAGGTTCAGGGGTCTGTTGGTTAGCCAGAACTGATGGGTTCAGGGTCTGTGCTTTAAGTTAAAGGTTCTAGGTGAACCAAACTGTATGCTTGTGTGTGTGAGAATAAGCCACGTTACTTTATTTTATTCACCTGATTGTTTTATTTACCCTGTTTGTATTTAAAATAAACCTTATTCTTTTATTGTTTAAAAATCCATCCCTGGTCTGTGTGACTTCTTATAGGGAATGGTTGGTGGCAGCTTAGTAACTGTGTGATAGATCCCAGTAGGTCTGGGTTTGTCACATTGATTGGTGTCCAGCGTGTGGGATACGACTGGTCCAGTTGTCCAGCGGTCCAGCAAAGCCTTGGCAGGTGTGCCCAGAGCAAGGGGGGTCTAGTCAGGGACAGTCTGAGGCGCGTAGGTAATCTTCTAGGTGTACCTCACGGGGAGGTGCGCTAGTAGAAGAACGTGCCAACTGGGGAGACTTAGATTAAGGTGCTCTGAGGCAGCCTAGTTTTGGCGGGAAAAAGCTGAGGAAAAACTGCGTAGCAACAGCGAGCTAGCTTGCCAGCTGAGAGGCCCAGCAGAGGGGGGTAGGCTCTGACTCGATACTGTTGCAAATTTAGTGCTGAAGAACAGCAGCAATCTCTAGGGAGAGCTGGTTCTGAGGCAAAAAGGAAAAAAAGTGGTCGTTTTATTCTGAGGCTTGACTTTTTAAAGCAGCCTGTTCTGAGGGGGGGTTATGCCCTTGACTCGAAGCCAAGTAGCAGACATGAGTGAAGTGAAAGACCCCCAGATTGACCAAGGTTCTGAGGATGAATTTGGCTCAGTGCAAGGTGACAGCACAGGAGAGCAGGACCCAGAACTCAGGAAAATACTCCTAGCCCAACAGCATGAACTGAGGGTGAGGGAAATGGAGGAAAGATTAGAGAGAGAAAGAAGAGAGGAAAGGGAGAAACAGAGACAATTTGAATTGGCATTGGAGAGAGAGAAAATGGCGTTTGAATTAAGAAAACTGGAACTGATGAACCAGAACAATAATAATAATAGGGATTCTGAGGGAGGCCAATTGTCTAAGGCTGACCTGAAGAAATTCCCTGTGTACCACAAGGGAGATTGTCCTGAGGTGTTCTTTTCCTTAGTGGAAAGAGCGTTTGTGGACTTCTCAGTAAGGGAAACTGAGAAGATGACCATCATGCGGTCTTTAATCAGTGGTAGCCTGGCTGAGGTTTATGCCGAGATGCCTGAGGAATTGATGAAAGATTTTGCAGAGTTTAAAAAACTGGTGTTTGCCAGACATGGGATAAATGCAGAGCAGCTGAGACAAAGATTCAGGTCCCTCACCAAGAAACCAGAACAGACTTTTACCCAAGTGGGGGCCCAATTGGTGAGGCTGCTTGAGAAATGGCTATCGCAGGAGGGAATAGAGACCTATGAGCAGCTTAAAGACTTGATAGCCCTGGAACAGTTCTATTCAGTCCTGCAGGGGGAATTGAAATTCCAGGTGAGGGAAAGGAAACCGAAATCTGTGGCAGCAGCCGCAGAAATCGCGGATTTTATCTCCCAAATAAGAAAGCCCTTGGGTGAGGGGAAATCTGTAGGTAAACCCAAAGAAACCTACAGCAAGTACTCTCAGGGACCAGGGAAAAGCCAGCAAGGGGGAGGGGCCCATGGTGAAGGGAAGCCCTCAGGCATGAAACCAAGCCCTCAGAATTTGGAGGGAAAACCGAAACAAGAGGAGAGAGAATCCAAATACACTAGAAAATGTTATTTCTGTCAGGGAAAGGGTCATCTAATCTCAGAGTGTGAAAAATTAAAGCAGCTAAAAGGAATGGTGCCTCAGAATTCTAGTGGGACCAAGCCAAAAGCTGTGTTCTGTGTCCAGAAAGAGCAAGGCTCAGTGTCACAGAGGGAGCCTGTTGCCATGGCTACTCAGTCTGGGACAGCTGCCTCTGCTGATCAGGCTGAGGAAAATGGTCCTCTTCTGGAGGTAAAGCGCTGCTTGCTGATAAAAACAGATTCTCAGTTGTTTGAGACAGCAGGGGTGGACGTAGGAATACTTGACCGTCAGTATAGGGGGCTGCGGGACACTTGTTCCCAAGTAACCCTATGCCATCCAGATATCATCCCTAGGGAGTTTATAATCCCAAATGAGAGCATGAAGGTGGCAGGGATTGAGGGGCAGATAATCTCTCTGCCAGTAGCAGAGGTACCTGTCAACTTTCAAGGCTGGAGGGGAGATTGGCGGATAGCGATTTCATCGACTCTGCCAGCAGCCGTGCTTGTGGGAAATGACCTGGCTGAACATGTGAAACGGGTGCTAGTGATTACACGCTCACAAGCCACCACGGGGACAGTTCAGGGGGGTAATGATGAGCCAGAGACGGAAGCAGAGGGGAGTTCAGAAGCTGTGGTGGAAACCTTAACCACAGACAGCAGATTTGGACAGGAGCAAAAGGCAGACGCCACTCTCCAAAAGTGTTTTGAACAGGTGACTGACGCCCAGCTAACACCTGAAACCCCAGTGAGATTCCTGGAGAAAAAGGGGATTTTATATAGAGAGACCCTGAGGAATATCTCAAAAGGGGGAGATGGGATCAGAAGTCAGCTGGTGGTACCTGAAAGGTATCGCCCCATGATCTTACAAAGGGGGCACTCTGACATGTTTGCTGCACACTTAGGAGTGAATAAAACACAGCAGAGAATCACACAGAATTTCTACTGGCCTGACATAGGGAAGCAGATCAGGGAGTTCTGTAAACAGTGTGATGTGTGTCAAAGGCAGGGGAATAACCGCGACAGGACCAAAGCAAAGTTGTGCCCTTTGCCTGTGATTGACACTCCGTTCAAATGCATAGGGGTGGATATTGTGGGACCTTTGCCCAAGGCCACAAAGAGGGGGAACAGGTTCATCCTAACAATTGTGGACCATGCCACAAGGTATCCTGAAGCCATACCCTTGTCTAACATTGAAACTAACACAGTGGCCGATGCTTTGGTGGGGTATATGTCCAGGATGGGATTTGCCTCAGAGATAATCACAGATTTGGGCGCATCGTTCACATCAAAGCTCATGAAACGCTTATGGCAAATCTGTGGAATTAAGCACAAGGAAACCACTGCCTATCATCCGGAAAGTAATGGGTTAACTGAGAAGTTCAATGGGACTCTAATGCGCATGATTAGGGCTTACTTGGCAGAGAATCCAAACAATTGGGACCAGAAGCTGCAACCCCTTTTGTTTGCTTATCGATCAGTGCCACAAGCCAGTACCGGGTTCAGTCCATTTGAACTTTTATTTGGGAAAGGGGTGAAGGGGCCCCTTGATTTGATCGAGCAGGGTTGGGGGCAGATCGCCCAGGGTGACCCACAAGACGTTGTGACTTACATAGACACCTTGATGAATGACCTAAGGAGAAACCTAGAGCTAGCAGCAGAGACCCTGCCAGCTCAAAAGGTCAGAAAGAAAGCTTGGGATGACCAGGAAGGCAGGGAGAGGCGCTTTAACCCAGGGGAGGAAGTGCTTTGGCCTAGGCTCTGCAGAGAGAGCAAACTGCAGCTGGGTATCCCAGAAAGAAAATACTTGGGTCACAAGGTAGGGGGAGGAGTGATAAAACCCCTGGAGGCCAAAATAGAAGCTGTTCGTGATTGGCCCAGACCCAACACCAAGAAAAAAGTCAAATCATTTCTTGGGTTGGTGGGCTACTACAGAAAGTTCATCCCGAGGTTTGGCGAGATTGCGGCTCCGCTGACCGATCTGACGAGGAAGAAGACTGATGACAGCATCCCGTGGACCAGCGACTGTGAGGCGGCGTTCCAGAGGTTGAAGAAGGCGTTAATCAACTATCCTGTCCTGCGTGCTCCAGACTTCGACCGGGAGTTCATCATCTACACCGATGCGTCTAACAGCGGGGTAGGAGCAGTTCTGTGCCAGGAGGATGAGAATGGTGACCAGCATCCAGTGTCCTACCTGAGTAGGAAACTTCAAAAAGGTGAGAGACATTTGGCAACCGTGGAGAAGGAGTGTTTGGCCATAGTCTACGCGATCCAGAAGGCCAAGCCTTACATCTGGGGAAGACATTTTGTTCTGTGTACTGACCATTCACCATTGCAATGGTTAAAGACGATGAAAACCCACAATAGCAAACTTATGAGGTGGGCTTTGAACTTACAGGACTATGACTTTGAAGTGAAGGTGGTCAGAGGGTCAGTGAACTGTGTTGCTGACGCCTTATCAAGAAGACCTGAAGACTGAAGACGGCGAAAGAACATGGACTATATGTATATAATGAAAACAAAAAGTTAAAATGTACCTGGTTTTGAATTTGGTTGGTATTAATAAAGGTAAATTGATGTACTGTATAAGGTAAAATGTTTAAATGCATATTTGCTATGGTTAACTTGGAGTGTAAGTATATGTAAGTATTATCTGGTATGTATAAATGTTGTTGTGTATTTTATGCAGGTTGTTTTTTTGGTGAAAAGCACTTTTAGCTTTCCCCCTACAAAACAACTTTTAAAGAGGGGAGGTGTTACATAACAGCACTGATGTTACCTGTCTGTCATGGGTTTGGAGGGAAAGTTCCATCCTATGGGGAGTGGAAGGCGGGACATCAGGAGGAGGGGCTGTACTGTATAAATATGTGATGCCTGTGTGGTGAAGGGAGATGCTGAGACAGACTGTGAGACACTGGGTTGGGACGAAGCAGCAGCTGGGGAAGAAGAAGCTGTTGTGGGAGTCTGGGTGTCTGACAGGGTACTACTGTGTGTCAGAGTACCAGCCTGAAAGGTTCAGGGGTCTGTTGGTTAGCCAGAACTGATGGGTTCAGGGTCTGTGCTTTAAGTTAAAGGTTCTAGGTGAACCAAACTGTATGCTTGTGTGTGTGAGAATAAGCCACGTTACTTTATTTTATTCACCTGATTGTTTTATTTACCCTGTTTGTATTTAAAATAAACCTTATTCTTTTATTGTTTAAAAATCCATCCCTGGTCTGTGTGACTTCTTATAGGGAATGGTTGGTGGCAGCTTAGTAACTGTGTGATAGATCCCAGTAGGTCTGGGTTTGTCACAAGCACTTCCACCTTGCTATCGTTATAGCCAAGGGACTAACACCAAGTTATCTCTGCATAGCTAATCAAAAGGATTCTACTCAACAAGTTCTTAAAGCATAACCACAAAAGGATCTACAGCGGTGCCCCGTATAGCGAGGTTAATCCGTTCCGGATTAACCCTCGCTATACGGAATCATCGCTAAACGGGTAGGGGAAAGGTATTGGAACGCATTAAACTTCGTTTAATGCGTTCCAATACCTTCGTTACTTACCCGTTCAGCGAGGATTCCAGGTGCCGGCAGCCATTTTCGCGCCTTCGCTAAGCGAGGGCAGGGCGCGAAAACGGCTGCCGGCAGCCATTTCCGGGCTTCCGGCAGCCATTTTGGAACCGCCGATCAGCTGTTCGGCGGCTCCAAAATGGCCGCCGCAATACCCGATCTTCGCAATGCGGGTTTTCCCCATTGCGAAGATCGGGTATGTTTCCGTATAGCGATCCCGAAAAAGGGATCGCTATACGGAAACATCGCTATACGGTGCACTCGTTAAGCGAGGCACCACTGTATTGTGTCTTTTTCGATCCAAATTATTTTAATGTGAATTTTATATTAACCAAAGCTTTCATTTTTTCATATTTCTTTATTATTTTATACTACAGTGGGGTCTTGACTTGAGAACTTAATCCGTATTGGAAGGCAGTTCTCAAGTCAAAAAGTTTGCAGGTCAAATCTGCATTTCCCATAGGAATGCATTGAGAACCATTTGATCCGTATCTGCTCTTTTCCGTCCATAGAAACTAATGGGAAGCTGCTATTCTGCCTTCGACCACTAGAGGGGGATATTTTGTTTCTTTTTTTCTTGGGTCAAGAAAGGTTCAGGGAGGCAGGGAAAATACAGTCCAGGAAGTACCAGGCAGTCTGAAGACTGTCTCCCAATCCACTCTCTAAACACTGGGAGGAGTGAGGAAGCAGACAGGCACCCTTTTCACTGGCCAACAGTTAACTATAAGTTCAAATTTTGCACATTCCCTGCCTCCCATGTGGTTTTTTTCAGTTCGTAACTCAAATCTAAGTATGTAAGTCAAGTCAATATTTTCCTATGAGAGTGGTTCTTAAGTCAAAATGTTCTTAACTCGAGCCGTTCTTAAGTCAAGACCCCACTGTATCTGCCAGCAACTGGATACCAGAACCCAACCTGTTGACAAGTTGAAGTTATGTTTTATTATTATTTTTAGAGAGTTCTCTAATTTAAACCATTAGTATTCAGTTTTATATTCAAAATACACTATAATATTGATATGTAAATCATTATGCATCTGTTTATAATATTTACCATATTTTTTGCTCCATAAGATGCACCTGACCTTAAGACGCACCTAGTTTTTAGTGGAGGAACACAGGGAAAATATATTCTGAACCAAATAGTGAAATAAAATATTTAATAAACTATAACAGAATAACATTTGAACCATGTAAAATGAACAGCAGTCAACAGTGGCATTAATATAGACCATTATCAGCCAGTGATAAGACCTATACCACTCCACCTATATGTTACATTTCCTTTCATCCACCTCCTCCCCATGCTTATAGAAATGTCTCAATGACAGATGAGATTGTTGCGCAACTCTGCCCAGCTACAGCTCAAGCCTATATTAAGTTAGAAATGGTTTATCTGATTTGGCACTGCATTGAGAGGTCCCTTTTAGTTGTGTGGAGGATAAATAGTGGAATTAAACTATTTAACAGCTGGCTTTCCCTATTTACTTTAGGTTATGCAAAAGAACAGCAACACAAAGCTTAACCTGATCTCATTCACCAGCAGTAGCACATGCTCAGCATAAGACCAAATCTCCATTTTCTGACATAATTGAACGTTTATTGCATGCAAGGCACAACAGGTTAGGCCACACAAAGCCATGAACAATGTTCTTGATGAGCCAAAAAAACTGAATACAAACTATAGTAGCTGAAATCAGCAAGCAGGTACTGTAATCCAGTTAGACGTCAAGAGACACAGTTAGTTTCCTTGCTGCAACACCCTTTGGAAATACATTCTCTATTAGATGCCCAGAACTAGTTGAAAAGTTTGCAAGTTGAATCCAGATTTCCCATAGAAATGCACTGAAAATTAATTAACGCATTTTATGGGGGGGAAAGGTCAGAAACTTTAAAAAACATAAAAGAAAGTCACTTACCAGGTACTATAGACTGAGCATTGATCTTCACAATGCCTTGGTAGACCCCAGAACAGCCAAAAAGAGCCCCAAACAGCTAAAAGCCAGCAGGCAGCCGGCAGCCATTTTGTGCTCCTCTCAGCTCCTGCTCCTGCTCCTTTCCCCTCCCCTCTTCCCACCTAACAGCTGATCGGTGCTGGTCTGAACACTTCCTAGGCAGCTTTTAAAGCAAGTATGCACGTTTCTACACAAGCAAGTTTCAACTCAAACGGAGCACCTTTTCACCCAAGCACTAACCCCAAACAAACAGCTTTTAAACTAGATTTTACATTTTAAAATGACAATACCAGGCAGTCCCAGGTCTCTCTCCCAGCTCTCTAACTGCTTGGACTAGCAAGGAAGCAGAAACGTAGCCTCCTCACTAACTGAAAGTTTGAATTTCCCCTTTCCCTGCCTTCCCCGCATATTAGGTATGCTAGTATATGTGCACTGGAGGATTGTGGGTGGAACATCCAGCCCCTGATGGGGGCCCTGTGGGGCACCCCACAACACTCAGTAGCTCTCTTGGCCTCTTTCGGGACTGGGGCTGTGCAGCCCTGTTCTGATCAGGAGATGCAGCTGGGGGTCACCATGCCTTTGGGGGACAGGGCACAGAAAGGGGCAGGAGGTGCAGGGGCCATTCCAACTCATACCTGGCAGGGGAGATACCATGATCATAAAAGTGGTTTTCCCAGGGTGAGGCTCATCTATTGCACTTTGGATGTGCTGACCCCTGTGATTTCCCCAAATATGGGAAAATCAACTGCCTAAGTGGGGGACTATGTTTGTGATTTCCCCTGGTTTTTCTAGAATTACTCTTTCCCCTTATGTCCTTGGCTATTTTCACTGCCTGCTGCCATAGACCTGTTGGCTTTGCTGGTTGTCCAGGTGGGCTCCAGGAAGCAGACCCTAGAAAGCCAGCAGTGCAGAATGGTGAGGTCCAAACAGCAAGCAGCCTCTAGTACCAGTTCAGAGGCCTCCCAGCATGGCAGTTGGGGGCTTCTGGGTGGTGGTGGTTGAACCCCTTTTTTACTGTATTTGTTCCATAAGATACACATACTTTCCCCCCACTATTTGGGGGGGGGAGTGCGTCTTATGGAGCAAAAAATGCAATATATATCAAGTGCATTCTTTTATGGCTTATCTCTTATTTCTTCATATTTAATTGCTAAAACAGTCTTAACTAAACAAGGAACCAGGTGTTCCACATGTCTGCATTCTAAGTCCAGCCCATTTAGTTTCAATTACTAAGGAAGGCTAAAATCTTTTAACTACTGCTCTCTATCGTCGTCATTTAGTCGTTTACTCGTGTCCGACTCTTTGTGACCCCATGAACCAGAGCACACCAGGCCCTTCTATCCTCCATTGCCTCCCGTAGCTCTATCAATGTCATGTTGGTTGCTTCGCAGACAATGTCCAGCCATCTCATCCTCTGTCGCCCCCTTCTCCTCTTGCAGTCACACTTTCCTAACATCAAGGTCTTTTCCAGGGAGTCTTCTCTTCTCATGAGATGGCCAAAGTACTGAAGCCTCAGCTTCAGGATCTGTCCTTCCAGTGAGCACTCAGGGTTGATTTCCTATAGAATTGATAGGTTTCTTCTCCTTGCAGTCCAGGGCTCTCAAGAGTCTCCTCCAGCACCACAATTCAAAGGCATCAATTCTTCGGCGGTCTGCTTTCTTTATGGTCCAGCTCTCACTTCCATACGTCATGACAGGAAAAACCATAGCTTTGACTATTCGGACTTTTGTTGGCAAGGTGATGTCTCTGCTCTTTAAAATACTGTCAAGGTTTGCCATCGCTTTCCTCCCAAGAAGCAGGCGTCTTTTAATTTTGGGGCTGTTGTCTCCATCTGCAGTGATCATGGAGCCCAAGAAAGTAAAATCTTTCACTGCCTCCATATCTTCCCCTTCAATTTCCCAGGATGTGATGGGACCAGTGGCCATGATCTTAGTTTTTTTGATGTTGAGTTTCAGGCCGTTTTTTGCACTCTCCTTTTTCACCCTCAATACAAGGTTCTTTAATTCCTCCTCACTTTCTGCCATCAGAGTGGTATCATCTGCATATCGGAGGTTGTTGATATTTCTTCCGGCAATCTTGATTCCAATTTGGGATTCCTACAGTCCAGCCTTCCGCATGATGTATTCTGCATATAAATTAAATAAACCGGGGGACAATATACAGCCTTGTCGTACTCCTTTCCCAATTTTGAACCACTCAGTTGTTCCATATCCAGTTCTAACTGTTGCTTCCTGTCCCACATATAGGTTTCTCAGGAGATAGACAAGGTGGTCAGGCACTCCCATTTCTTTAAGGACTCGCCACAGTTTGCTGTGGTCCACACAGTCAAAGGCTTTTGCATAGTCAATGAAGCAGAAGTAGATATTTTTCTGGAACTCTCTGGCTTTTTCCATAATCCAGCGCATGTTAACAATTTGGTCTCTGAGTTCCTCTGCCTCTTCGGAATCCAGCTTGTACTTCTGGGAGTTCTCAGTCCACATACTGCTGAAGCCTACCTTGTAGGATTTTGAGCCTAACATTGCTAGCGTGTGAAATGAGTGCAAATTGTACAGTAGTTGGAGCATTCTTTGGCACTGCCTTTCTTTGGGATTGGGATGTAGACTGATCGTTTTCAATCCTCTGGCCACTGTTGAGTTTTCCAAACTTGCTGGCATATTGAATGAAGCACCTTAACAGCATCTTCTTTTAAGATTTTAAATAGTTCAACTGGAATGTCATCACCCCCACTGGCCTTGTTGTTAGCCAGGCTTTCTAAGGCCCACTTGACTTCACTCTCCAGGATGTCTGGCTCAAGGTCAGCAACTATATTGTCTGGGTTGTCTGGGATATCCAAATCTTTCTGATATAATTCCTCTGTGTATTCTTGCCACCTCTTCTGCTTCTGTTAGGTCCCTCCCATTTTTGTCCTTTATTGACAGAGCAGCGGTAGTACAGGTATACACCAGGGGGCGATAACCAAAAGAATCTTCCCTGAGATGATGAAGACGCCAGGTACCAAAGCAGTGTTGATAGCAGATATTGTATTATTTACAGAATATACAGGTATATTTACAGCTAAGTCTTTGTTCTCAGTTCCAAAGTAATGCACAACAGTTTCCACAGAGTTTAGTGCATATATCAGTGTCAATGTCCAGTAAATAAGTTCAGTAGTCGTATACCATACGGTCCGTCCAAATAGCCAGAGTTCCTCTTCAATACGAAGCATGTAGACACGGCTTCCTCCAGGATTCTCCAGCACAGGAACACGACGACTCTTCTCCACGAACACACCAACCAGCATCACCACCAATAACCCACAGATTGTGTGTGCTTGTACTGCTAGTTTTATCAGTATTGTCCAATCCTATGATTGCACTCACAGCTGTAACAATCACCTCAGCTGTGTATATTCAAGCCTTGCTTCACTTTTACAATACTGATCCTGACAATACTTATTCTCATGTTATAAAACTTGATTTAACAATTCTATCCAGGTTTAGCCCAAACCTCTCATTTATCATGTTCATCTTTGCACAAAATGTTCCTCTAAGATCTCCAATTTTCCTGAACAGATCTCTGGTTTTTCCTTTTCTGTTATTTTCCTCTATTTCCTCGCATTGTTCATTTAAGAAGGCCCTCTTGTCTCTCCTTGCTATTCTTTGGAAGTCTGCATTCAATTTTCTGTAGCTTTCTCTATTTCCCTTGCATTTTGTTTCCCTTCTCCTCTCTGCTATTTCTAAGGCCTCATTGGACAGCCACTTTGCTTTCTTGCATTTCCTTTTCTTTGGGATGGTTTTTGTTGCTGCCTCCTGGACAATGTTAAGAGCCTCTATCCAAAGTTCTTCAGGCACTCTGTCCACCAAATCGAGTTCCTTAAATCTGTTCTTTACTTCCACTGTGTATTCATAAGGGATTTGGTTTAGATTATGCCTGAGTAGCCCAGTGGTTTTTCCTACTCTCTTCAGTTTAAGCTTGAATTTTGTTATGAGAAGCTGATGATCAGAGCCGCAGTCAGCTCCAGGTCTTGTTTTTGCTGACTGTATAGAGCTTCTCCATCTTTGGCAGCAGAGAATATAATCAATCTGATTTCGATATTGCCCATCTGGTGATTTCCATGTACAGAGTCGCCTCTTGTGTTGTTGGAAAAGAGTGTTTGTGATGACCAGTTTCTTCTCTTGACAGAACTCTATTAGCCTTTGCCCTGCTTTGTTCTGAACTCCAAGGCGAAACTTCCCTGTTGTTCCTTTTATCTCTTGGCTCCCTACTTTAGCATTCCAGTCCCCTAGAATGAGAAGAACATTTTTCTTTGGTGTCAGTTCTAGAATGGCTACTCCATTCCTTCTACGGGATTCTTGCCCACAATAGTAGATATGATAATCATCTGAGCTGAATTCACCCATTCCTGTCCATTTTAGTTCACTGATGCCCAGGTTGTCGATGTTTATTCTTGCGATTTCCTGTTTGACCACCTCCAGCTTCCCAAGATTCATAGATCTTACATTCCAGGTTCCTATGCAGTATTTTTCTTTGCAGTATTGGACTTTCCTTTCACTTCCAGGCACGTCCACAGCTGAGCGTCCTTTCGGCTTTGGCCCAACCACTTCATTAGCTCTGGAGCTACTTGTACTTGTCCTCAGCTCTTCCTCAGTAGCATGTTGAACGCCTTTTGACCTGAGGGTCCCATCTTCCAGCGTCATATCTTTTAGCCTTTTGTTTCTGATCATGGGGCGTTCTTGGCAAAGATACTGGAGTGGCATTGCCATTTCCTACTCCAGGTGGATTACGTTTAGTCGGAACTCTCCACTATGTCCTGTCCGTCTTGGGTGTCCCTGCACGGCATAGCCCATAGCGTCTCTGAGTTACTCAAGCCCCTTCGCCATGACAAGGCAGCAATCCATGAAGGGGCCTGCTGTCTATAGCAGTGGTCCCCAACCTTGGGCCTCCAGATGTTCTTGGACTTCAACTCCCAGAAATCCTGGCTAGAAGAGGTGGTGGTGTAGGCTTCTGGGAGTTGTAGTCCAAGAACATCTGGAGGCCCAAGGTTGGGGACCACTGGTCTATAGCACACTTTAAAACCAGATGTTATGTTTGAAACATCAATCGTCGCACAGACTTGTAATTTAAAATATTAATATGATATCTATTCCTAAAAGGAGAAAGGAACAAAATTAAATTGATTTCTAATTCTTATAAATATGGATAACACATTTTATATATTAACAATCTAGATTGTGTTTGACAATCTAGTGCTCTGCAGGTGTTTTGGACTACATCACCCAGTCGTTTTTGACTCTAGGGGGCAGTGCTCATCCCCGTTTCCAAGCCATAGAGCCAGCGTTTGCTCGAAGACAATCTTCTGTGGTCACATGGCCAGTGCGACTTAGACACGGAATGCTGTTACCTTCCCACCGAAGTGGTCCCTATTTATCTACTTGCATTTGCATGCTTTCGAACTGCTAGGTTGGCGGGAGCTGGGATAAGCAACGGCAGCTCACTCCGTCGCGTGGATTCGATCTTACGACTGTTTGGTCTTCTGACCCTGCAGCACAGGCTTCTGCAGTTTAGCCCACAACGCCACCACGTCTCCCATATAACTAATAGTCTGGTGCAAAGGGAGCTATAATTCAAAATACATGGTACGTACCAGATTCAGGAAACCTAATCTATGGAGTCCATGTTTTCTCTACTGTTCCAAGTACAGTAGCTCCTGCCATAGCCTACAACTGGTTTCTCTATTAATAACTAAGGTACTGCTGCTATGACATTACAAATGAACCTTGGTGGAAAGTTACTTGTGTTGTAGTAATAATTCTTGTGTTACTTTTACAGGTATGGTTGAGTGGCCTCACTAAAAAACAGGTGTAACGTCAATAGCTGCCATATCATTGTGTGCTCTACTGTGGGTCTTGATGGGAGGAGTTGGGAGAAGACCATTTCATACCACAGAGTAGCAGCTTGTAAAATTCAGGTCTATTTAACTAAAATCAAGTATGCCAGCTCTGTCTGAGATGTGTTAAAAAAGGATGTTTTTAAAATGGTCTATTATAATGGTAGCTAAGTGCTGCAGAGGCTGCACGCCTGGCACCATAACTACAACTAATTACCTGCTGTTCACTGACAAGTTACGTATCATTTAGGAAATTCTATGTAAGCAAATACTTTTTATCAATACAAATCAAAATTCCCTAGTTGATAAACTGCTTATATATGTTCTCGTTATGTACTAGCAACTCACATCCAACTTATAGTGAACTTAAGAATGAGTGATACCCAAAATTGGCCTGCACTGGCTGCCTGTTTGCTTCCATGCCAAATCCGAAGTGCGAGTGCTAATATATAAAGCCCTTCACAGTTTGGGACCTCATTTCCTGTCAGAGCAACAGTCCTTAAGATCATCCTCCTGGGCAACCTGGTCTATCCAGGCTTCACAAATGCAGGTAGTTATTCCTAGAGAGGCCAGGAAAACTACCAGGCTTTCTCAGAGGTGGCCATCATACTATGAAATGTGCCGCCTGTTGATGTTTGCCAGGGTCATTCCCTAGTGACCTTCAGGAAACAGTGAAAGTTGTGCTTTTTGAAGTGGTCATTGATAACATCCTCCCCCTCTGATACTTTTGCAGACTCACATGTTTTTAATTTGAATTTTGTCTGCTGTTACCTCTGGAATTTTTTTTATTGGTTTTCATTAAAATATTTGTGTCTGGTTGATGGGTCATTACATTTTTAACTTGATGTTAGCTGCCCAGAATAGTGCCTGGTCACTAGATTGGTGGAATGAATGAATGAATGACCTGATCTCAACTGCCCTGCTTAGCTCTTGTAATATCACATTACAAATGAGTTAATTTTTTCTCTGTCAGCTTTCTTCACTATCCAGCTTTCACATGCATACATAGTGAAGAAGAATACAATAACGGGGGTGGTCTTGGTCTCCGTCTCCAGGGATAATCCTTTTTTAAGCTTTTCTAATTCCTTCATTGCTGCCCTTCCAAATCTCAATATACTCCCGATTCTTTAGCAACAGTCTTTATTTTGATTGACGACTGAACCAAGGTATACAAAATCTTTCAATTTCTTCATAGTAAACATTGAAGTTGTGAAATTCTTCTGCAGTTATGATTTTTGTTTTCTTAAGTTCAGCTGAAGTTCTGGTTTGGCACTTTCTTCTTTCACTTTAATCAGAATTCATTTCAAGTCATTGCTGCTTTCTGCCAGTTAGAATGTTCACTCCTTCTTCATCTGAATCTACTATAGCTTTTGGTATGATGTTCCATGAATGAATAAGGAGATAAAATGCACTTTTGTCTGACACCTTTGCCTACGGGAAACCATTATGTATCTCCATATTCTATCCTAACAGTAATTTCTTGTCTACAGTTTAAGATATGTACCAGGACAATCAAGTGGTGAGGAACATTGATTTCTTTCAGAACAACTCATAGTTTTTCATAGTCCTCACAGTCATACGCTTTGCTGTAGTCTATTAAGCACAGACTGATCTGAAATACTTTAGTGCACTCCAGTAACCAGCAGATATTTCCAATATGATCTCAAATGCCTCTTCCTTTTTGGAATGCACATTGAATATCAGGCATTTCTCACTCCCTATGAGGTAAACTCCTTTGTTGCAACATCTGTTTGCTTGCAATGGTCATATAGTTAGTGTACTCCTTGGCATTTCCTTTCTTGGGGATGGAACTTAATATTGTGTTTTTTTCCAGTGCTACAGTATTAGAGCCACTCTATGTTTTCTGAGTTTGTCATTTTCCAAAGTAGAACACTTTGTAGTTGTCTGACTTAAAATACCACATTCCATTTCACTTTTGATCACTGACACAAAGTACTGAAATGTTTATATGCTCCATTTCTTATTTTATGGTTTCCAATTTATCTTGATTCATACTTCTCATGTTCGATGTTCCAATCGTACAGTGCTGTGCAGTGTTGGTGTGCAGCATTGGACTTTCCTTTTACCTCTTTGTATGTCAGCCATTAGACGTTGTTACGTTCACCCCGTGCCCGTTTCTTTTTCTCAACTCAAAGGGCTCACGCTGGTGATGTACCCTCTTTCTTTCGCTGCCAGCAGTGGATTTGCTTATTCACGCTGTAAAGGACTTTAGTCTGACACTGGCTGCTGACAACATAACTTGTTTATTAAAGGGTATTAGGATAATTCAGAATCACAGATGTCCTTTATTCATTTCATAGAATCAAAATAATTGAAATATCATATAATCTGCCACACATTCGATCACCTCCTGTTTTATTTATTCACTTTAACCAGCTTATCTTTATTAGATACAGTTCTCACTCTTTCTCTGACTATCTCTCTCTCTGCAAACCTCTCTCCTCCTCTTCTCACTCACTCTCTCTCTCTAACCGACTTAATTGACTCTCTGCCTCCACCCCTCCTGTCCTCTCATAGGCTTATGCAAGTGAGCTCCAGCTATGAGTGACAGGCATGACGTGGGGCATTCATCACAGATGTCCTTTCAGCTTTAATATAGTTGTGTCATTAGTAACAGCACTATTTGTACTTGTCCATCATTTGACTGAGTGCTTTCTGACCTAGGAGTCTTATCCTCCAGCACTTTCTCTTGTTTCATTTAAGACTGTCCCATTATATGATTTTTGAGGTAAGAAAAATTCAGCAGTGGTTTACCACTGACTTCTGCACAGCATTAATGAAAGTTAACTCAAATGTCACTGCCACTGTCTGTGGAAGATAATTATCTGTCAACATCACCTTCAGCCACTGCTGCTCAGTAACTTCCCTCCAGAAGTTTCTCCACCCCATCACCACTGGAACTATCTATTCCCTTCTGCTGATTAGGCTGTTACTCCTTGAGGGTATTCTGGAATTCCCTCCCACAGGAGGCCAGGCTGGCCTCATCTTTGCTATCCTTCTGCAAGCAAAGACCTTTCTCTTCAGATAGTCCTTAGTGATTGGCTGTCTGAGAGGGGCTTTTAAATGGAGTGTTGTCCTTTGTTTCTTTGAATCTGTTTTTGGTGTTGACTATGTTTTCTGTTTTTAGTGAGTTGTTTATTTGATTCTAAAAATTTTATGATTTTTTGGCTTTTAAAAGCTGTCTTTTAATGATGTCATCCACCTTTGGTCCTTTTTAAGGAGATATGTGGGATAAAAGTATGTTAAATAAATAAAGAGGGTGGATGCATCTTAATCTGATACCTCAGATGTGAACATACCACCTTGTGTGACCCTGCTAGGAGACCAGGCTCATAATGGAGTTTAGCCTCCTGACAGCATTGCTCTTAGCTTCTCTGACACATTCAAACCCCATCACTACATTATGGTGTGCATCCAATCAGGAGCAATTACCTATAGATATTTAAAAAATCATCAAGGAACTAAAAACATTGAAAAGTTAATTTGAAAACACTCTCTAAGAAAAGAGTATCCTTTATGTAATCTCCATGCAAATATAATCAGACAAATTTTCTTCTGAACATATGAGAAATATTCCACTCTCTAGCTTCTTTGCCATTTTCAATAATACAGTCTTTCTCTCTCTCTCTTTCTAGATGTTGGATGCCATAATGGCTATTCCGGTTTACAGGTGACAGCTTTAAATGGTCAAAAGTAAGGTAAGTCACAGTTTGAATATGCTTATTTGAATCAATGGAACTTATGGAGCTGAATCACAGATCCTAATTGATTCAATGGGCCTACTCTAGTACAATTTATGGTGCAACAGGATTTTAGCCATTGATGTTGTGTTGCATCTAAACCAAGTTGTTCAGCCAATAAGTTCTTCTGCTTGCTTTTCTCTACCTTATCTTATCTTGAATGATCAGCTATACAGATCTGTACTTCTCTTGCGCCATTATGTAACTGAAATATTCTAGCTTTCTGCATTTTATGAAATTGATTATTTCTTAATTCTTCAGTTTTTCCCACACCCCTCTCTGACTTTTGTTACGTGGCTATAATCCTACTACTCACTCAACCAAATTTCAAGGTACTTATCTTTGCCAATATGCTCCACACTTTCATTTTAAATTTTTAACTGCAATTTGGGGCTACCTGCTTGTTTGGATTGCCATGAATTAATATTTGTTTTTAGACTGAGTTCATTATTTACTTTAGTGAGTTAGCTTTGCAGATTATCTAAACAGCAAGTAATATTATATTGTCTGTTGTTCCTGATAATCTCTCAATTCACAATGACACTGTCATGTGAATCAGCAAGTACTTCTCTAAATAAATTATTAAGATACAAATTGAAAATAGCAAGAATACACATCTTTCCTGTACCGTTTTTCATATCTCTCTACCCTGTTCTCATTTGATCTTTCACTTTCATTGCAGTTTTTTTTGCTGTCAGTGAAGAGGATCATTATACAGATATTTCTTGAATGAAGAGCTTTGTTTACCAACAACTCCATCAGTTTACCATGTCTAATGATCCATGGTTATGTCAGAGCATTTCTCCTTAAGTACACATATGGAGAAAAGTTTTTTCCTTATTCCAGGTCCTACGTGAATTCAAACTGCATGTTTCCCATCCTTTCACACTTCTTGCAAAGTCTACCATGGATTACTTTTACACCTTTTAAAAATCACTTATTACACTTATCATTAGAAGCTTCAACATTTTCTTTCAGGGGTGGGTAGATAATGTAATCAAGGTTTAAATATATGAAAGATTTATACAATCTAAAACAAAACCAAAGAATAAAGATTGAAATATGCTGATTTCAGAAATGATGGCCAAACCCCAATTGCCAATCCAGCCTTGTTTAATTGAAGTAGAGGAAATCACAGCCCCAAATTGCTTTTGATTAATGAGATGCTGGTTGTGTTCCTGGCCGTGGACCCAGGTACTCAGTGCTGGGAAAAGAAAAGAAAAATAAAGAAAAGGAAAAAAGAGAAGAGAAGAGAAGAGAAGAGAAGAGAAGAAAAGAAAAGAAAAGAAAAGAAAATACATGGCTGTACTTTAAAGACTATTAATTTTAGATCCATGGAAGCTTGCACTGAAATAAAACTATTAATTTTTGAAGTTCTTCACCCCCAACATGCTAAAATAAACTAAAATAGCCTCTTTTTGAAACAAAAACACAATCAGCATCTCATTATCTGTACTACATGCAGAACATAACACTCTGCCTTCAGGATTCTCATGTCTCCAGCTTGCTCTTGTGCAAACTGGAAATTTCCCTGTTTATTTCAACACTGCTTCTACTTGCATAAGGTGGTGCTGGAAGCCTCCTTGGCCCACCTCCAAAAGGACAGGTTACTTACCTGTAAACATGGTTCTTCAAGTGGATTCTCCATGAATACACACTAATGGGTTAAGTCAGCACTTGTGCTGGCCTCTCGGAATCTTCTAGAGCTGCAAGAGAAAAGTAACAATGTTCAGGTTGCCCTGCACTGAGCATGCTCAGCCCGCCAACGGCTCAGTTCCCCATGTCCGCCATGTGAAGAGTTGGAACCCAGAACACTCCTCAGTGACAGACAAGTGGGGAGGCCGGGCGGGACGTGTGTATTCATGGAGAATCCACTTGAAGAACCATGTTTACAGGTAAGTAACCTGTCCTTCTTCAACGTGGTTCTCCATGAATCCACACTAATGGGTGACTAGCAAGCACACTTACAGGATGGTGGGCCGTCACTGAAGCAGTGAAGTCAAAACAGCCCTTCCAAATTTGGTCTCAGCTTTAGCCCGAAGGTCCAACTTGTAGTGGGTAACAAAGGTAGAAGCATTGGACCAAGTAGCAGACCGACAAATCTCTTGGATGTCGATTCCCCTTAGCAGGGCCGTAGATGTAGCCATGGCCCTAGTGGAATGGGCTTTAAGACCTTCCGGCACAGGTTTCTGCAGCAGTTCATATGCCAGAGAAATGGTAGAGACTAGCCACCTGGAGAGGGAAGAGGAGGAAGCAGGAGAGCCTTTGCGAGGCCCATAAAAACAAAGAAACAGTCTATGGGCCTTTCTGAAATCTTTAGTTCTGGTAACATAATAGGCCAGTGCTCTACGCACATCTAAAGCATGGAGCATGCGTTCGACTTCTGTAACTGCATCAGGGAAAAGGGCTGGTAAGATCAACGGCTGGTTAACATGGAAGGTAGACACAACCTTAGGCAGAAATGTAACATCAGGATGAAGGACAACCTTATCCTTAAAAAACTGCAAATAAGGAGGATCGGCACGTAGGGCAGCTAACTCACTAGCTCTCCTAGCCGAAGTTATGGCCACCAAAAACAGAGTCTTGAAGGACAAGAATTTCAAGTCACAGGAGGCCATGGGCTCGAAAGGATGCCTCGTAAGACAATGCAAGACAGTCTGCAGCGACCACTGCGGTATTGGTCTTTTAGTCGGAGGGCGCATGTTATCAAGACCTTTGAAAAAGGCTTTGAGGGTTGGGTGAGAGAACCATCTGGATGACTCTGAACCCGGAGGTTGAAAAGCCACAATAGCTGCAGTGTAAACCTTCAGCGTTGACTTAGACAGGCCCAAATCGAAAAGATGCCTGAGGTATAACAGCAGAGTCGATAAGGCCACAGGTGAGGGATGTAGCTGACGTTCCTCAGCAAACCTGAGAAAATTCCTCCACTTGTAGCTGTAGAGCAACTTAGTGGCAGGTTTCCGTGCCTTGTCGATGACCTCTGTCAATGATGGGAAATCCTCCACGCGGTCAAGTGGAGTGCAGCGAGGTCTGGATGGAGAACCTTCCCTCCGCTCTGAGTGAGTAAGGTGGGCTGCGATGGAAGAGTCATCCTGTCCACTGAGGCTTGAAACAGAGTGGAGAACCACGGTCGACGTGGCCACCAAGGGGCAATTAGTATGGCTTCTGCCCTCGTCTGCAGCAGTCTGACTATGACCCTCTGAAGGAGTGGCAGAGGGGGAAACAGGTAGATGAGGCCTCTCTTCCATGGTACCATGAACGCGTCTCCGAGGGAGTCTTGTCCTCTGCCTGCGCGGGACGCATAGAGTGGACACTTCGTGTTGTATTGCGTGGCAAACATGTCCACCAGTGGATGTCCCCACCGTTGGCAAAGGGTGGTGAACACCTTCTGGTCCAGTTGCCACTCGTGGGATTGGAACGGGCGACGACTGAGTTCGTCCGCCAACTGGTTGTCTGATGTGGCCACATGGATAGCCACTGGAAAAATGTGCATCAGGTAGCACCATTCCCAGAAATGTACTGTGAGAAACAGCAGAGACTTGGACCTCGTGCCCCCTTGCTTGTTCAGGTAGTACATCGTGGTGGTATTGTCCGTTACTACCTGCACAGCTGTGCCCCTGAGCAGAGGAAGAAAAGCCCTGAAGGCCTTTATCACCGCCAGCATCTCTAGATGGTTGATATGCAGGGATGCTTCCTGCGGGGACCACAGAGCATGTATCTGGTGATGTAGACAGTGGGCTCCCCATCCCGTCGGGCTGGCGTCCGTTGTCACCTGTATGGTGAGTTGTAGAGGACGAAAGGGTCTTCCGATTAGCAGATGTGGAGGAAAGAGCCACCACTGTAACTGCCTTGCAAGTTCTGGAGTGACCCTGAGGCGCTTGTGATGACTGTCTGTCACAGGGTCGAACAGAGCCATCAGCCAGGATTGTAGAGAGCGCATTTTGAGTCTCGCATGGGGCAAGGTGGCCGTTGTTGAGGCCATGAGGCCTAGCAGGTGTTGTGCTAGCTTTGCCGATACTGTCTTCCTTGGCTTGAACCTCAGAACTGCTTTTCTTATTTTGTAGACACGTTCTGGAGGTGTGAACAGACGGGCTTGCACGGCATCCAGCCTGGCCCCTATGTAGTCCATCACTTGAGAGGGTCGTAAATGAGACTTTTCGTAGTTGATGGATAGGCCTAAGGCCTGTAGGGTCTGCAGAACTTGATGAGTGTCCTGGTAGGCTTGGTATTCGGACTTTGACACGATCAGCCAATCGTCGATGTATGGGTAAATTTGGATCCCCTGGAGACGTAGATAAGCTGCCACCGGGGCCATACACTTGGTAAAGGTCCGTGGGGCGGTGGAGAGGCCGAATGGCAGGGCTACAAATTGGTATATGGTGTCCTGGAAGATCAGCCGGACGTACTTTCTGTAAGCCTCGTGGATTGTTACATGAAAGTAAGCATCCTTCAGATCCACCACTACAAACCAATCTCCTTTCTTGAGCAGGTGGACGATCCCTTCCAGGGTAACCATCCGGAACTTCCGAGGATTGAGATAGGTGTTGAGATCTCTCAAATCCAGTATGGGTCGAAGACCCCCGTCCTTCTTTGGAACAGCAAAGTATCGGGAGTAGAACCCGTTCAGGATGTCCCTGTAAGGTACCTTCTGGATGGCTCGCTTCTGTAATAGAGTGAGAATCTCTTCCTCTAGGACGGGATCGAAGGATGTATGCCTGACCCATCCTAGAGGAGGCAATTCTGTAAACTCCAGGCGGTAGCCTGAGCTGATAATGTCCAAGACCCAGGTGTCTCGAGTGATCTTGTACCAGTTCTGAAGGAAAGGAGAGAGGCGAGTCAGAGGGTGGTGGATTCGGATGCTGACTGGGAAGTCAAAGGTATTGTTTGAACTTCCGGCCAGAAGGCTTGAATGACTGGCGTTTGCTGTGTGTCTTGAAGCTAGAGGCGGAGGAAGAAGCCTGAGAAGATCTTGCAGGGGGTTGTGGTCTGAACTGGCGATAAGTGGAGGTTGTGCCTTGCTGGTAAGACTGCTGTTGAGGCCTGGAGCGCCAGTGAGGTTTTGAAGGCCTCGGCTGTTGCTGTATGGCATAAGATTTTGCCGTTTTCTTGCTCTCGTGGAGGGACTTCAAGTTTTCATCTGTTTTTTCGCTGAAAAGACCAGTGGCATCAAAGGCTAAGTTCTTAATCCTGACTTTGATGTCATCCAAGATGTTGGCAGACCGTAACCAGGCGTGCCGCCGCAAAGTAATGATAGAAGCTAGATTTCTAGCATTGGCATCTGCCACATGCCGTGAAGCCAGGCGTTGATGCTTAGAGACGGTCTGTGCCTCAGCATAAGCATCGAGGCATACTTGCCTGATGTCTTCTGGTGCCACTTGGAGCGCTGGGAGTACTCTCGCCCAAAGTTGTTTTTGATAGGCCCCCATGGCCACCAAGTAGTTGAGGGCTCTGAGGGCAAAGGTGGTCATTGAGTAGAGCCGCCTTCCAAGCACCTCAAGGTCTCTTCCTTCTTTGTTAGTTGGAGTCGGGTGACCCTTGGTGGGCAAACGTCCCGCACTAGACTCCACCACAAGAGAATTAGGGGCTGGGTGTTTCAGAAGGCACTCTGTTTTTGGGCCATGGACCCGATACATGTTCTCAGTCCTCCTGGAAAAGGTGGGAGAATCAGCTGGATGGTCCCAATAACTGGTGATGAGATCCATGAGTTCTGGCACATAAGACAGGCTAACTGGACGAGACCTGTCCTTGTGAATGTCCCCAAAGATGAGGTCATCCTCACGAGAAGGAGATTTCTCCACCTCCATCCTCAAGGTAGCAGCCATTCTCGCGACCATCTGAGGATACGATGAAAAATCCTCCGATGGAGATGATGGATGGATATCTGCCGCATCAGACCCCAATGGTTCAGCAGGCACCGGTGTCTCCAAGGAAGCTTCGGATGTACCTTCGTCCTCGTGTTCAGAAGAGGAAACCGAGGCAGGGTCATCCTCCTCCTCCAAAAGCCGAGGGGCGACAGGCTGTGGCATGCCCTCTTTAGGCTTGGGAGGTTTAGTGGGTAACAGTCTACCCGGGCTCAGTAAAGGCGCCGCGGGCTTGTCAGCAGGTGTCGGTGTCGGGACACTGTGCTTGGTAGACCGACCCTCCGCCGGAGTAGCGCGGTCCTCGTTATCCGGGAGAAGGCGCTTTCGACGTCGACCCTTTTTCGGAGGCGGCGTGGTGGAAGTAGACGAAGAGGAAGAGTAGGTCCTCTTTCGTCGATGCCGTCTATCCCTCGACGTGGAAGAGGAATCAGACGTATAGTCCCTTTTATGTCGATGACGGCGGCGAGACCTTCGTCTCTCATGGCTGTCATCGGAGTCCGATGAAGAGTACTCCCGACGTCGATGCTTCCGTCGTCTATCACCATCCGTAGCACGCTTTCGCTTGCGATGGTGCTTGGGTTTCTTAGGGATGGTGTCCTCCTCGGTGTCAAGCGTTGGGCGTCGAGGAGGGGCCGGTACAGTCGGATCCCCCGGTCTCCTCGGAGAGGGTGTCGGAGACTTAGTAGCCGGCGATCCCGGTGTAGACGACCGGGATCGAGACGCCTGCCCAGGTAGAATTGGGCTCCGAGGCGCATCGGTCAAGCCAGAGATGATTTTGTCAATCTGGCTTGCCGTGGGAGACCTCTCGACGACGACCAATGGTTCTTGTCGTGGAGGAAGAGAGGCTCCGGGCTCCGACGCGGACTCTCGGTCTCTCGAAGAGTCCTCCAGGAACGGAGAAGGGAGTGAGGAGGAGATGGGAGGCACTACCAGAGTAACCTCCTTCGATGTCGATGCTCCCTTCAGCTTTTGCTTCTTCTTTTTCAGGTGCTCCGGCTTCGGTGGAGAGATGGAGGCAGTCGACGCTGAGGTAAGTACCTTAGTGGACGAGGGTTTCGTCTTGGACTTGGTTTTCGCCTTTTTAGGGACGTCCAAGACAGTATCCGACGAGGTGGATTGGACTACCCTAATCTCCGACCGTACTGAGGAGGAGGATTGGGCTACCTCCATTTCAGATGGTTGAGAGGCCGACAACGTTTGTTTCCAGAGGGAATATCTGAGACGTTGCTGCCGAGCCTTCAGAGTCACCTTAGTGAATCTTTTGCAGTGCCGACAATTGGACACGGAGTGGGATTCTCCAAGGCAGTACAGGCAAAGAGAATGTCCGTCCTGGAAAGGGAGTTTCCGGGAACAGGCGGTACAGAGGCGAAAGGGTCCTCTCCTCGGGGATGGTTTGTCCTTTGGAGGCATAGACTAACCGGTAGATGGAAGTAGACCAGGAGTCCCGAGTAACTGAGCGTTTACTGGGCTTGGTGAAGGCCGGTAGACCAGGAGTCTCGAAGGCTATGGAGCTTTCGAAGGACGTGGTGAAGGCAAGTAGACTAGGAGTCCCAGGTAAAGGGAGGTAGTCCAAGACACCGGAACGGAAAATTGAAGAAATCCGGTAGGCGCGTGGCGCACCGCAGGAGGCCAATTACCGTTGATCGGTATGACCAAATGGCGCGTGGCGCCTCAGAGGGTGGCCTGAAAGGCCAATTAGGCCAAAAAAAGGCCTGAGGAAAACCGCCAGAGGCAAAAGCGAAGTCAAAAGCCAGTCCAGAGTCAGGGCAACAACAGGCAGATCAACAATTTCAGTCCGGTCAGTGTAAAACACGAAATATAGCCAAAAAAACAGGAGCTCAGTCCGAGAGGTTCCAACTTTCACAAGCGGAAAAAAGGAACTGAGCCGTTGGCGGGCTGAGCATGCTCAGTGCAGGGCAACCTGAACATTGTTACTTTTCTCTTGCAGCTCTAGAAGATTCCGAGAGGCCAGCACAAGTGCTGACTTAACCCATTAGTGTGGATTCATGGAGAACCACGTTGAAGAAATTCTCATTGCTAACACAATG